>NC_056738.1:303600847-303900847 GCF_019279795.1 Protopterus annectens | reverse complement strand
ACAGTACTAGGCCCCCTTGCCTCCAGAATGACATCTAGCACCTGCTTACTGAGGGATGCCAGAGGAGACCTCAAGGAATTAGCCAGGCTGCAAGGTTCAGGGTTTGAAGATGAGGGTGCAGAATCTGGCCCGCCTGCTGGGACAGCAAGGAAGGGGTCTGAGGCAAGTGACATGGTTGCAGCAGTGTCATACTGCACAAGAGGGGGTACCAGTGCTGGCGTGGCCAGTCTGGTGCAATCAGTATTGTCCTTGGTTTGTCTTGTTTGATCTTCAGTAGAACCTTCAAGAGGAGAGACAGAGGAGGGAAAAGGCATAAACCGAGAAGCTTTCCCAGGTAAAAGGACAGGGCATCCACTTTCCAAGCTCGACTGTGGGGGAGTTTTTGTGCAGAATTCGTGCAATTGGTAGTTCTGAGGGGAGGCAAATAGGTCTACCTCTGGAGTCCCCCATTTGTTCAAGAGGTTGAATATTTTTGGTTCTAGTTTCCATTCGTGTGGGTCCATGAGATTTCTGCTTAAGTCGTCTGCCAATGAATTCAGTTTCCCTAACAGGAATTGAGCTTGTAGATGCACTTGGTAGCTAAAGGCTGTTTTCCACAGAGCCATGGCTAGTCTGCAGAGAGGGTATGAGTGGGTTCCCCCCTGCTTATGTACCACACAACTGTGGTGTTGTCTTACCAATAGTTGTCCTGGAAGAAAACGGTCTTTGAAGGCTGTCGGGGCATTCCATACAGCTAACATTTCTTTTTGATTGATATGCAGGTGCATCTGTCTCTGGGTCCATTTGCCCTGAATGCATTGCCCTGCTATGTAAGCCCCCCATGCATAGTCCGATACGTCTGTTGGGGTTTAGCGGCTGGGAGTAGAGTGAAAGTGAGCCCCTTATTGTGGTAGCAAGCCTCTGCCCACCAAAGGAACTGTCTTTATACAAGGAATGATAGGAATCATTGATTCCAGGTCCTGAGAATGTTGACACCATAGGCTTTTTAGATACCACTTGAGTTTCCTCATATGCAGTCTTGTATATAGAATTAGTAGAATGCAAGAGGCCATGAACCCCAGGGCTTGCAGAATTTTCCTTGCAGATAGCTGGGTTTTGTGGCCAATAGTTTGAAGGTGGTCAAATTAGTTTCTCTGGAGTGAGGAATACCATCTGGGAAGCTGTGTTCAAGCTTGCTCCCAGGAATACAATCTGTTGGCAGGGTACTAGGTGAGATTTCTTTTCCTTTAAAGGTGTACCCCAGTGAGGTTAGAAGTTTCTTTACGAATGCCAGGTATTGTAATAGCAAGTCCTGGCTTTCTGCCTGAATCGGACAAGTATGGGTATATCTGAATACTTTTCTGCCTGCAAAATGCAATGGCTGGAGCTAGACACTTTGTGAATACCCTGGGTGCAGTAGATAAGCCAAAGGGAGGTGCAGAGAACTGTTAGTGCATGGAGCCTGCCCTGAAGCATATATTTCCTGCAAGATTCCCTTATTGGAATGTGCAGGTAAGCTTCCTTTAAGCCTAAGGTTGCCAGCCAGGCATCCTTGGCTAGCATAGGAAGAAGCTGTTGAAGTGTTAGCATTTTGAATTTTGGAATTACCAGAAAGGTGTTTAGAACAGAGGTCCAGGATAGGACACCAAGAGTTGTCTTTTCTGGATACCAGGAAAAGTCTTTAATAAACCCTGTCCCCTTTGTTCTGCTGGGACAGGCAAAATAGCCCTGACACTGAGGAGAGAACCTGCTGTTGGGCCTCCGTCCATTGATTTGGGGGTAGGTATGGCCAACCGTTTGGGGGTTGGTAGTGTGTGGAAATGGAATCTGTATCCTTGGGAAACTATGTTCAAAACCCATTTGCCCTGGGTAATGAATTCCCAGTTTTTTGCATGCAGGGCGAGCTTTCCTCCTAAGGAAGCAGGTAGTTGAGCAGGGCTTGGAAGGGTTAAGGTTGTCATTGTGCCATTTTTCCGTAGGGGGGTGGTTTACTACTCCCTGCTTTGGATGCGGAAGCCCCCCCCCCTACTACTTAGGTCTGTGCGTAGCCTGAGACTGTAACCTAGGTGGTCTGCTCTTCCTGGGTTTGGACTGAAGGCCTGGAAAAGACTGGAAAGGACAAACTCTTTGAAGGCCAATGCCTACTAAATCTGGGAGGCTGTACTTGCAGGAAATTTTTAGCAGTTTGCATACATTTAGCTTTTTCCACCATCCTTTTGACAACTTCTGCTTTGTTTCCAAAAAGGCGGTCTTGGTTTAACGGAGCATCCAGTAATTTAGCTTTAACATGATCTGGCAAGTTTTGTTCCTCAAGCCAAGCAAGCCTTCTAAGTACAGACCCAGTGACAGCAGCCCTGCAGGATGCTTCTAAAGCATCAAAACCACATTGCAAAGTAGGTTTACCAACTTGTTCTGCAGAATGCATTAAATCCTGCAATTGTGTGCATTCAGTAGTCAGGAATCTACATCATTTTCTGTTTAAGTAGTCCCATAATATGCTGTTGATACATATGAAACTGGCAATTTAAAGCTCTAATGGCCAAAGTAGCACAAGTGTATCCCTTCTTACCCCATCTGTCTAGGGCTCTAGAATCTCTATCAGAAGGGGTAGGATTTTTGGCAGTAGTAGCCTTAATGCCTTTCGTTACTTGGGAAATAGTCTCTGGATCCGCAGAAGGAGCCTTGAAGAGGAACTTGTGAGTCAGGTACTCTGTTTACCAGTCAGGTTTTCTGGGAGCTGGAGGTAAAGTGTCTGGGGTAAGGGCTAGATTCCAATAAAGCATCATCTACAATGTCCAGAACAGGAGGGATAGCTAAAGGCCCGCATTGGGGCAGAAGTAAGAATTCCCCAAGTCTCTTTTTGGACTGCTTTCCCAGCGGAAATGCTCCCTAAGAGTATGCAAGGTTTCACCGAAACAAAAATCTTCTGGAGGGGAAGCAGAGGGAATGAATCCTCTGCATCAGAATCCTCATAAGTAGATAAGGGCAAATCCTGGTAATCAGAAGGAGCAGAAATATCAGATTCCTGATCAGAAGAATCAGTAAGGAAGTCAATTCTTGGTCTCAGAGGGGGAAGGCTGGCTTCCCCTAATTAAAGGTAATAAGGTCTTTAGCCATTCTAAGCATTTGTTTGAGGAATATGGGCCTGAGCTCATGGTTTGGTCATCTGTTTTTTAGGCGAGTTTTAGTCCTGAGGGATTTGGAACTTCTGGATGGAAACGATGACGTCTGTTTAAAATGCAAGTCTGTAGGCCTGAATACAACCCCAGAAGCTGGCTCCGGACCCATCCAAGGTAGATACATCCACAGGTTCCATAGTCTAAGAAGCATCTCGCGGCATACCAGACTCCGAATGGGTCTCAGTAGAGGCCTGCGAATCTGAAGTAGCAGGTATCCGGGGCTGCGAAAGCTCCTCACCGAGTACCACCGGACTGGCGACTAGTTTAACGGAAGTGTCGTCGGCAGTATTGGACCCATGTGGTCTGTCTTTATCGTTATGTTTTTTCAGAAGATCTCTAGTCAGATGGCTTATCGAAGCCATTTCGGAGTGGAGACAAGAGTACGAAAGTAATTGGCTGTAAAAATAGCCCGAAGAGTAGTTCGGGGATTGAACAAGGCACAAAACTAACAGCGAGGGACGTCGTGGTCTGGACCTAAACAAGGGGTGCAGTACGAATGAAATCTCTATGCGGTATTTACTTTCCACAGGTAAGACCATTGTTAACTTTTACTGACATCAGTTGGAGCAAGAAAAAGGATCCCAAACGGGGTACTTACCTTTTTTTTTAGGACTTCGGATCTGAAACTCGAAAACAAAAATTTCAGGAGTCTGCCGACTGGCACTTGCGAACTGCTTCGGGCATCACACAGCAAGAAAGACTGATGTAATGGCGTCTGCTGCATGTTTTACACCCCCAACGACCTGATGTCATGGAAGAAGAGACCGCATCCGACGCAGGAATCCAAAGACTCTGGTATTCAGGCCGGCTGAGGGCTACCTGCAGGCAGATAACCCAAATGTGATGACTGCAACAGTGAAACAATAACATCCTCTGGTTGTTCTAGGCAGGTCATATCACAAGTATGCGCCAGACTGTACAGGACATAAAGGAACTTCTTTGCTGCCAGTCCGAATACCATCTCTGATAGTCTGTCAGAATGCTCTTTCACCTGCTGGTCACCAAGCAGTTTTCAGATATGAAACACCCCAATGGGGTACTTTTTGTTGTTTGATTACATGTCATCCAGAAAGGAGAAATGCCAGTATAGGAGAAAGATTCTCTAGAAGGACCGTCACGACAAGTGTGCTTTACTTAGGTGCTTCTCATGACCATACATTTTGTCCTATTTGTCTGGCATTTGTCCCTAAAACAGTGCATATATAGTCTCTCCTCTTTAGCTATTTACCTAGAGAGCCAACATCTTTAAATTGTTGGCTCAGGGTACAGTGGCAGAGTCATCCTGGCCTGAGTGTTAGCCATCCGCTAGGGTGGCCAAGAAAGTCCAGTCAGATTCTTCTGCTCTACTGCCTCCTCTGGACATCTCGAGGCTGGTGAAAGCCCAGAGGATCACCAGGTTCTTCAGTCCTATTACTCTGCTGTGACCGCTTCAGAGGCTGGTATAGACAGATTCTCGCACATCCTTGGAGGCTCTCCGGACATCTGTTTTAGATGTTCAGGGTGAACGGTGGCCGATATCAGAATGGCCCAAGGGTGCTCCTCAGATTCTCGTTAGGGAGGATATTCCCACTATACAGAGTGTCGGCAGGGGTCTGAACCACCCAAGATGTTTAGGGAGAATGTTCCTTTGAAAAAAAAGAGAAGACTAAAGCACTTTTCCCATTTCCAAGGATCCTCAGCATGAGTGGCAGGATTTCACACAGGGTTTGTTTAATGCTTTTATAGCTTAGAAGTCCTCTCAGGAGTGTCTGTTCCTGTCCCCTTAGTTTTCTACTCCTCTTAAGAGACCTAGCAAGCAGGTGTCTTCTGATAAGGAAGTAGATTCTGATGTGGAGACTCTGGCTTATTCCTCCCAGATTTCCTCTCCCTTGGTTATAGTTCTGAGGAAAAGGACTCAATCCAGATTCTCCCTTTGAAGAGATTTCCTTTGGGGAAACTTCCATATGAAGTTGTTTTTTTTTTTTTTTTTTTTTATATACACGTGGGACAGTACCCAGGTTTCTGGCATTCAAAAGAGATATTATGAATTCCTTCAAATGAAGTCCAAGCCCTCTGCTGTTCTTCCTGTTTCTGCCACCTTGTTGGTCACTTTCTGCAGCTCCTCAGGCTCCTGATTCAAGGTTTTATAAGGTGCCCAATTGCAAATTTCTTTACAGGTGTCCCTCTGCTTGTGTTTCTTCTGATTTGCCTTTCTAGCTTTTGCCTACCAACACAACTTCCTTCTGGACAAGGGCACCAGGGTCATGGAGAGGCTGGGCAAATGGTGTACAATGCTGCTACTCTAACCTTTCAGGCAATTACCAGACCCATATGACCAGTTATCTTTTAATCCTCCTTTCTCAGGCTTTTCAGGTTATTTCAGATCTTCCAGACTCTGAAGGGAAGTCCGGCCTTTTCTTTGTTAGCTTCTTCTCAAGTGGCCCACCATTCCATTAAGTGCAGTTAAGATGCAGCTGTTTCTTCTAGAGCTGCTGCCTTTGGCTGTCTTGATGTGCTATTCCTGGCTTCACTTCAGCTTGCCTGATATTAAGGCAAAATTGATGGATGTTAATCTTGACAAACATCTTTGGCTCTGTAGCTGCTGAGTTTGCAAGTCTCAGCAACAGAAAAGAAAGGTCATGCAGGAATTGAAACATTTGTTTCCCCTGTTCCTAAATTTCAGAGGAATTATCCTTCCAAACTTACCTTTGTACACAGTCTTGCCACCCTTCCAAGTTTAAAAAGGGTTCTAGGAGGGATCCTGCTGCCAAGTCTACTCGGACTCCTACTTCTCAGAAGCCTCCTTTTCCTGAGAAACCAGGTTCGACCCCCTTCTCAAGTCACGTTAAGGGTCACTCAGGACTCTTGGGTTCTGTCCAGCATTCGCCAGAAAGTTCAATCCTTTTGAATGTTCTCTCCAGACCTTATTTCCTATTCTTCCTCAGGCTTTCCTAGTCTCCTGAGCTCAAGGATGCCCATCTGAAAATCTCTATTCATCCCCTTTTCAGGAAGGATTTGCATTTCTCTGTTTCTTCCTTGCATTTTTAGATGTCTGTCTACATCACTGTTGCAGTATTCATAGAAGGATGTCCCATCCCGGGCAGCCCATTGCTCAGCCAGTATGGAAAAGCTTGAAAATGACCTCATTTGCTCAGTAGGTCACAATTATGCAACTCTTAGAGAACGTAGAGAACAGAAAGGACATACAGATACAACTACCCAGAACTTCTTTTACTGCCAGTTCATAAGCAGTTGTTGCTAGCTGGACTCAACATTTTGTTGCTGTTCTGACTTAAGAATGCCAGATAAAGAAAAACATATCCCCAATGGGGCACTTTTTTTTGTTAAAGTTTGCTTCTTGGTATTTTTTTTCATCACTACCTACAGTTCAGTCATCCAAGAGGGGAAAAGTATCGATGGGAGAGGCAGATTCTTCATAAGGATTGCCATGTACAGTGTCTTTCATTTGGGCACTTCCCACAACCATACCTCTTGCATCTGTAAAGCATTAGTGCCCAAGACACTCAGAAGCAGTCAGTCTTTCCTCTCAATTTAATCTTTAAAACCAACAGCTTAGACTGTTAGCCCAGGGTACCATGGTGGAATCCTTTACCCCCCCCCCACCAAGATACACCCACTTTGTAAGAAGGCAGCCAAGAAGTCCCAGACAGATTCTTTAACTATCCAGCCTCTACCAGACATCCTTCGTAATTGCTCTGTAGGTCATTTAGCGTTTGTCAGATTTTGCTGTTGCAACCCTGCCAGAGGCTGGCATTGATCCATCTTTTCACATGTCCTCAGGCTTTGCAGGAGTCTGCTCTGGACATCAAGGGGAAACTGCAGGTGATCATCTCTGAGGGTCCTAGAGGGATTCTGCAGATAATGGTCAGGGAGGAAGTTTCAGTTCTCTTATCGAACCTTACCAAGGGTTGAAACCTCTGGTATTAGTTAGGGCCGATGTTCCAAAAGACAAACTGAAGCACGTTTCTCCTTGTCCTATGGATCCTCAAATGGAAGGGGAAGAGTTTACTCAGAGCTTATTCTCTGCCTTAAATGGCCTAAAAAGCCTCAAGGGATTTCAATACTCGCTCCTCCTTGGCCCTCTACCTGTTCTGCACGGTTCAGGGAGTTAGGATTCCTTGGATCAGTCTCCTGCTGCTAAGAAACCTGATAGGTTCTAGAAAAGGATTATAAGTTTTTATTTAAATGTCCTTACATTGATCCTGCTGTGGTGTCAATTTCTGACAAGCCTTCTAAACTCTTGCCCTATTCCAAACTTCTGCCTTCTGATAAGGATAACAGGGCAATGGAGAGGATAGGCCAAAAAGTTTACACCACTTCTGCTTTGACTTTTAGGGACATTAACAAAACCACATGACTAGGTATGCTCTGGCCTTGGTTGCTCAGGCTTGTCAGGTTATCTCTGCCCTTCATGATTCTGATGGCAAATCCTCCATCTTATCTTTCTTAGATTCTGCTTCCCAAGTGGCTCACCACAATATATTAAGTGTAGCTATGATGCAGACGCAGCCTTTTCTAGTGCCGTGGCTTTTGGGTCCTTCATGAGGCGTTATTCATGGCTTTGCCTCCAGTCTCAGAGGACATTAAGGCCAAGTTGTTGGATGCTCCTTTAGATAATACTCCTCTTTTTGGGACTACTGGATGATTTTAAGTCGCTTCAAGAGAAAGGAGAGGCAAAAATAAGGCTTTTCCCATCTCCAAGTTCCAGAGGAATTATCCTTCTAGATCTGTTTTTGTTTGCAGGCAACCCTGCCAGGCTTCCAAGGACAGGAAGAGAAGGAGTGCCCCCCTCTGCCAAGGCTTCTCAGATTTGCGGCCCAGAAGCCACCCTTACCTGACAAGCCTGCATCGGACAGTTCACACCCCCTTACCTTTAGACCAGGTTCCTTGGCTTTTGGCTCTCTCAGTCTTCTAAATTGGTGTCTCATCACTTCAGATTTTTTCAGTCGGGGTTACTACATAGTATGGAATCTCTTCACTCCCTTTTTCTGGGATTCTCAACCTCCTCTAGGAGCAACTTCCTAATTTCCTGGAGTTTCTAGGGTCCCTACTGAACCAAAGGACCATACGACCTAACAGGGTTTTTATTCCAGGAAAGGAGGGCACGTGGAGACATATTTTTGCCTCTCTTGGCTCAATTCCTGTCTCAAGACACCTTCTCAGATGCTTACTCAGTTTGATTACCCCAGGCTTTTCTGGTGTCCTTGGATTTGAAAGAGGGCTTACCTTTATATCCCTATTCACTCTCTCCACATGAAACTTCTGTTTATTTCTCTTCCTCTCATTTTCAGTTCTCTGCTTTGCCCTTTGGCCTATCTAATGCCCCAAGAGTATTCACAAAAATGCCTAGCTCCTGTGATTGCCATCTGCAGGCTGCAAGGCATTCAGATTTTTCCTTGCATAGATGACCTGTTGCTTCAGGTTCATTCTCCCAGTAGATTGCTGTAGATATGCAGTTCACCATCTCTCTTCTTCAAAGTCTGGTGTTCACTATTAACTTCCAAAAATCTGTCCTGACTCCCTGTCAGGATCATGTGCATCTGGGTTGCAGGATTCAGACTCTGCCAAATGCTGGCCTCTCTTCCACCTCCAACAGTAATTCAGCCTCTTCTGCCCCCGACTGCCATGCCAGCCAGGGAGTTTCTTTGGGCTCTAGGATTCATGACCTCTTCTATTCAGATGCTTCCTCTTGCCAGACTGTATATGCGGAAGCTGCAATGGTACCTCAACTTTTTGGCTGCAGCATAGTCACCCTCTGACTTTCAGTGCACCTCTGCCCTTCCCTGTCTCAAGAAGGAATTAGAGTGGTGGATTAAACAGTTTGTGCTCAACCCAGGTCGGCCCTTCCAGCCTCCAGTCCATTCTCAATCAAGAGCTGTTCACCAAAGCCTCTGATATGGGGTGGGGGCATCTCTTGGTCACCTGAAAGTTTTGGCTCTCTGGCCTCCCCATCAGAAATCAGAACACAACATCAAAGATGAAGACTTGATTCTGGCCCTTCAGGCTTTTCACCCCATGTTCTCTGTGCCCTTTGATGGTGTACACAGACAACGTCAACAAGCACGGGTACGAAATCTTACCTCTTCTGCAGGATGGTGTTTCAGGCTTGAGACATGATTCCCAGTCAACTCTTTAGGCACCAGTATCCAGTCCCTCAGCGTACAATCTCGTGGCAGACTCTCTGAGCAGATCCAAAACCCAGGCTTACAAATAGATGCGTCACAGAAACATACTTCTGGACATTGTCCATTGGTGGGGTATTACTCAGGTAGATGACTTTACCTCCCCAATGAACAGGCAGCATCTGCTGTACCTCCCCAATGAACAGGCAGCATCTGCTGTTCCAGAGTGCCATCTGACCTGGAAAACAGACACCCTATCCTTTCAATGGAAAGGAAGGATTCTTTATGACCCACTTCCTCTACTTCCAAGAGTCCTGCAAAAGATTAAGCTAGACTCCATAAAAATCTTGCTAGTGACTCCCTTTCGCTGCGACAGCACTGGTACCTCCTCAATGCATCCGGCCGGGGCAATCACCACAACTTACTTCAATAGTTGGATCTTCTCACACAGGACAAGGGGTCTCTCATCCATCCCCACTTGTCCACTCTGCAACTGACATTGTGGGTAATAGAACAGAGGCTCCGGAAAGAGACCAAAACTGAGGATGTGCTCAAAGGTTTTACAGGATGCAAAGAAACCCTCAAACAGAAAATGTTATGTCCAAATGGAAGGAGATTTTTGGTCTGGTGCCAGGACCCCCCCCTTTTTTTTTTAGTGGGGGGTCCCTCAGGTCCTCTTATTTGCACGTGTTGCTCCAGTCTAGCTTAGCCTATTCTTCTGTGAAGGCCCATTTGTCAGCCATTTCTGCTCATCTGCCGTTGACTCCTCCTTTGACCTTTCATTTTGAGATAAATTTCTTAAAGGGGTCCTGCATAAAACACCTCCAAGAAAACCTATCCACTCTCCTTGGTATTGTAAGTTTGTTTTGGAAAAAGTGACTAAGGCTTATGAGCCTGCAAATTCTGTTTCTTTGCAGCATTGTACATGGGAAGACTGTTTTGTTACTGGCTCAACTTCTGCTTGGAGGGCTTCTGAGCTCTAGGCCCTTGTGACTGTCTTTGTGAGAAAGGAAGAAAAAGGAATGATGTCCCTTCGTACTACTCCTTTTATGCTCAAGGTAGTAAATGAGATGTCCTTAAATTAGTCGGTACAGCCCCCTCCCCCCCTTTTCCTCAGTCTGCTACTGAGAGGGTCCTGCATACCTTGGAGTGAACAGACAGCTCCGATATGAATAGTCCTAGTTTTATCCAAATAGTAAGTCCAATCACCTTTTCGCTTTTTTTCATTCCAGATCTTTGGGTTTGGCTGCTTCTAAGCAAACTACCGCCTCCTGGATATCTAAGGCAATTTCTTCTAGTTATTTTCATGGAAAGTCTGTGCTTCTGTTAAAGCTCATTCTATTACGCTGTTGCCCCTTTTGGTGCCTTCAAGGGGTGGACACCAATTCCATCTTTGAAGTTGCTATTTGGTCTTCAGTGCATACCTTTACTATGCAAGTTGAATGTGGTTTACAGGGCCACAGCAGGTTTTGCCGAAACCAGTTTATGTGGGTTTATTCAGGGCTCTTTTAGCTTTCAACCTCCCATTCTGTTTCAAGATTTTTTTACCTTTCCTTGTTTTCAGGAATACTGCGACAGCGATATAGAAGGACACAGTATAGTTGTGTAAAATTTTACACAACAGTAGATGTCCTTTTCATGGTTTCAGTATTCACTCCCTCCCTGCAAACCCATCTTTATTCAACTTTTTTTCTTCTAGATGTGCATGGACTCCTTTTTCCTACGACGACTGCTCTCTTCTATGCAATTCAGTTCTGGACAGTTCTGTTTGGATGTTCCTTTTATGCCCTATATCTTTTAAGAGGAGCATAAATGTGACTTAAGGAGCAAATAAGATCCTTTACAAGCTTTCCATACTGGCCGAGCAACAGGGTTCCTGGGATGGGATATTCCTTCTCTCAGGAATACTGCACAGTGAAGAGAACATCTGTTATAAGACTTTACATAACTGTACTTACTCTTTAGCCTTTCTACTG
Source organism: Protopterus annectens (assembly GCF_019279795.1). NCBI lineage: Eukaryota > Metazoa > Chordata > Ceratodontiformes > Protopteridae > Protopterus > Protopterus annectens. The sequence continues at coordinate 303,889,591 of NC_056738.1, read as the reverse complement.
CCTCAAAGGTCTTCACCAAATACCTTGTTCCCGTGATTGTCTTTTGCAGGATGAGAGGAATTCAAATTTTTCCCTACCTGGATGACCTGCTCATTCAGGCTTCCACTCTGGCAACCCTGCTACAGCACCTTTATTTCACTATTTGCATCCTGCCAAGTCTGGGATTTACTGTGAATTTCCAAAATATGAGGAAGCTTCAGTGGTTCTTGAAGTCAGTTTGGCTTCAACATGCTCATCCCCTGGAATTTCTAGTTCCCTTTCTTCCATGCCTCACGCTAGACCTTTGGTGGTGGATCCACCAGCTCTAAACTCAAGACTTCATTTTCGGATGCCTCAGATGTGGGGTGGGGAACTTCTTTCAGCCCTCGGAAGATTTAAGAGCCTTTGGTCAGTCTCTGTAGTGAGCAATTGAGAAGTAGCCTGCAACCTCAGTGGGACAGCAGAGATAGAAAGACTGCAGAGCCATTTGAGGCCTCAACCTTTTTCTTCAGTAGCAGAGGGATGTACAAGGATGCAGAGTCAGCCTACTTAAGACTCTGGATCTCTAGAAAGGTGTTGAGAGTGGAAAGCCTTGAACTACAGGTTTTGTCAAAGACTGACTGACAGATTAAGCAAGATTTGTGATAATGTTCTGGGCCTAGAAAAAAAAAAAAAAAAAAAAAAAAAAAAAAAACTAACACCTGGCATACATGTTCTTATATGGAATCTGGCAACCTCACTCGCACTTAAGTTGACATATACAACTTTCAAAAAAAGATTTGTAAGAAAGTGGAAGGTTCACCAATGGGGCACTTATCTGGAAAAACGATCGCAGCAAAGGTACCAACCACCAGTCTAACAGACGTACAACCTGCATGCAGGCTGGCAGCAAGACAGTCTGTGGATTCACACTCATCAGTCCATGTATATACCCAAACACATAGAGGTCATAAGTTGATGACATCAGCGGTGACTACCCATAGGCAAGGAATACTGCAACAGTGATTTCTGTTAGGACATGCGCTTTTACTAGTAAGGCATCAAGGCTTTACACCAACATGGTAAGGAAGGCTAGAGAGAAGCAAGTTGATGTAATGCAGTCTGCAGTCTTGAGCTTCTGGAGCAGGTACAATAATTTGTAGAATTAAAATATCCCCTTTTTACAAGTGGCCACTTAATAACCATTGTGTACGATACAGTCAAGGGTTTAAGAAAGTAGTTTTGAAATACAAGATATAAAAGGCACGGAAAATTTATTTTTTCATTTGCAAAGTTATTGGTTTCTCCCCCATTTTAGTAAAGATTTTGGGGTCTTGTAAAGGCAATTAGTCTAGTGAAGTTTTAAGAGTGTTTGAATGAAATTTACAGACACTTTTATGCACCTGCAAAATTACTAGCAGTTTTTATTACCAATTGCTTTTACACAAGAGGCAAAAAATTGCACTTATAGAGTTTAAGTACAAGAAAACTGGTGCGTCTTATGGGTAACAAGTATGCTAGAGTAATATGAAAGTGCACACTGGCAAGCAGTTCGGTGAAAAAACGATTGAAATCTGAAACTGTGGGAAGCTGTTAATTATATTTACCTCCTCAGCAACTGTAGTACTTTAATGCATTTAACATAACAGTGCACAACTGCTAGTGTATCTTAAGGCTACAAGTTGAAGGTTTACTGAAAGCATGCATACAGTTTTCACATCTTGGAGGAGAACACAGATTACAGCAGCAAGTGGGAACACAGGTACTCAATTTAAAAAAAAAAAAAAAAGTGCGCCTGTAGATACAGCCCTCAATTTTCGGCAACTGCTCCTACCTGATGGCGTAAACGTTTTGAAGATGTACTTAGTTTGTGTGTTTTTTTTGTAAGCTAAAAGGGGTCTGAAAATCTATTTACGTCTGTTGGTCTTTCATTGAAGCAAAGTTGTCTAAGTGACAGGTTCAAACAGAGATAAGAAGCTACTACAAGTCAGCATGAGAAATAGTTACGTATGCAAAATAAATGCTGGAAATATAGACTCAAAAAAGAGCCGTCATGCACAATACCCGGGAACAGCTTTCTTTTCATAAAGGCTTCTCTGCTCATATCAGAATGTAAATGCCCCTACAATTATAGGCAAAACAGTAGTGAATTATGTAAAGTGCAAGGTGCAAATAGTGCTGCAGGATACACATTTGGAAAGAAATGAGCATGTGAATTTGTTCAAGGATTTCCTGGTGTCTTTTCAGTACAATACCAACAACAAAGGAAAAAGAGTAATACTTGATTAGATGGGATCCAATAGTGGCACAAGGTAGATTTGTGGTAGCACAGGGTTATAAGGCAGGGGAGCATTACACTGGCAATTTTAACAAACTATTACAGAGCTCAAGACAATCGGCAAACTTATACTTTATTCATACTTTAACTCTAAATTTCTAACCATTTTAGACAGCCATGCCCCATTATGCAAAGTTAGAATTAGAACCAAACCGGCACCATGGCTCACCAAAACGACCAAACAAAAAATCCTCCAAAGAAATAAACAATGGGCCAAATGGCGCTCAACAAAAAGCTCCTCAGACCACCTGCAATTCAGACAGCTAAGAAATGAAACAAAAAAAGCCATATTAGCCGATAACTACTACTACCAACTACAACAAACCAACCAAAATAATCCCCAAAAATTCTGGCGAGGTATCAATAACCTCCTACACCCTGGATGCTCAAGTACTCCCTCTGGCTCTGATCACAACAATCCCATCCAAATAGCGGACTCATTTAATACTTTTTTCACTGAAACCATACAATCCCTAGCCAACCAGCTATCCCCTAGCATCCCAGGCTCTGCCACAACTTTTACCAATAATTCTCATCAATTTCATTTTCAGCCAGTGCCCACTTCACTTATCTGTAACCTCATACAGAAACTTAAACCCACTACACTCTCTGCTGATAAATTACCTGCAGAATACCTGCAAAAAGCTGCTAAAGTCATAGCCTACCCCACATCCATCCTCATTAACAGAACTATTTCTGAAGGATCTATTCCCCTAATCTGGAAAGTCTCTCAATTCCCCTGCATAAGGGCGGTAACTCCAAAGAGTTGTCCAATTATAGGCCCACAGCTACTCTACCTCCTTTGGCAAAAATAATGGAGAAATGTATACACATACAACTGTTAACCTACCTACTCGATCACAATTAGCACCCTGTCAACATAGCTTTAGACCATTTCATAGCACCATCTCTGCTCTCTTATACTTCACTAACCATATTAACAGTAATCGTAATATTGATACTCTATCCTCAGCTGTTTTTGACCTGTCCAAAGCATTTGACATGGTGAATCACCACCTCCTTATAGACACACTCAAAAACCTGTCATTGGACAACCATACTATACAGTGGTTTCAATCATACCTACATAACAGGCAACAGGCTGTACTATGGGAAAATACTTTATCTTCCCACGTCCCAGTCACTCTAGGGGTCCCGCAAGGATCTATATTAGGCCCATTACTCTTCGTCATCTTTACAAATGACCTTCATTCTGTAATTCCTCAAGCTGACTGTATCCAATACGCTGACAACTCCACACTCATATGCGCTGCTGCTTCTCAATCAGAACTTCAGTCACTAACCCAAATGACCTTTAGTACAGTTGAAAACTGGCTCCTACAAAGACGTCTTATCCTTAACCCCAAAAAAACAAAAATGTTACTAATTTACCCCCACCCGCAGAACCTCCCCACTTTACTATTACTTCAAATGATAGAACTATAATAACTCCTGAACCAACCAACAAACTATTCTGGGTACTAATAGATAACTTGTCCTTTGAACCTCACATTAATAACACCATAAAAATAGTAAACAAGAAACTAGGTTCCCTCTATAGAATAAAACCCTTTCTTACACCTCCAGCCAGGGTTACCATTGCTCGTACCCACCTCATCTCTACCTTGCTCTATGCCTCCCCTATCTATACCAAAATATGTAGAAGTAATCTGAGTAAACTTACATCCTCCTACAACAATATTGCCAGATTTGCAGCTGGGTCCTCCTATAGAACTCATCACTGTATCAATCTGAATCAGTTAGGATGGTTAGAGCTACCAAATTTAATACTTTTCAATCAATTAATAGTAGCCCATAAGATCCTGTATTTACCTCAAAATACACCCATACTTACATCCCTAGTCATCCCCTAGAATAACCTCAAGACCTTATGCTCAGCTAATAACCTACTTGTACAAATATCAAAATCCAACAACTTAGCTGGTGACACCTTGGTTCTCCAATACAGTAGGTAAAGCCTGGAACATCCTCCCAAGCCAGCTAACCTCAATATCCTCTGTCAGCTTATTTAAAAGCCAGCTTAAACCCTACCTCAAATCACACTGGCTATATGCCCCTGTGTTAACCCAGACTAAGTACCTAACTATTAACTAGACTCCCACAATTCCTAGCCTCCCATGATCATGATCTTGTGTTGTCTCACTAATTTTTAGTGAGCTTAACCTTCCTTAGGATTTTTTCTCATGTAAATAAGTATATACTGTGGAATGATCAAACACCTTCATATAGTATCACAACCTATGTGTTAAATAACACTAGAAATCCATCCTTGTTTGCTGTTCTTCTATACTCTATTGATCTCTAGTGTTTTTCTTTCTTAGGTTTTTGTGAGACCTTAGTATCTCATCATAAATTACTAGGTGTATCTAATTTTGTAATATGTTATAAAGATTTGTACTACACCATTTCTAATACAAATGTATTAGTCTTATTCATCTATTCTTAGATACATTTTTCCTTTTTCCTACTGAAATATAAAATATATAATCTTAGGCTTGTACTATAATTGTTAAAACTTATGTACCAAATTATACCGTTATTGTTTTTGTCTCGACCTTTTATGTTGTAATTTGTGGAGCTTTTCTCCCCGGGCCTCCACTGAAAATGGACATATATCCAGCTGGACTAGCCCCGGTCAACAAATGTAAAATAAATAAAATAAAAATAAAAATAAACTTTCAACTGAGAATATTTATGGGTGGAGAGCAGAACTGGATTTACACTAAGGATGTATCTGGAGGACCTGGAAGGGAAAGGAGCACACATTTCTAAAGAAATAACATTTAGTATGCAAAATGTAAATTTGGTATTAGAAACTGACTTTTCACATTATTCCCAAAGGTGAAATAACAGCTAGACAGGATAAAAACTATGTAGCATAGTACCATGTGTATTTAATCAAAAGCTTTGGCACAGCCAATATATCGTTTCAAATCCTGCACCAATAAGTCCCCAAGATAATGATGCAGGGTAACGACTGGCATTTTTTGACTTCTATTAGAGAGGAATTTAAGGAATGGGTAGTAATTATTTGAGTTACTGGGAAAAGAAGAAATGTCTTCATAAAGAATTTCCAAGTGAAAGGGGTAGACTGAAAATTGAGTTTAAAGAAGACTGGGGGGGGTCAAAAACAGACATTTTAGCACAACTTTGGTTATAAAGTAGAAAGGACTGCAGCCAGTCTGCAAGAAATGTATCCAGAGATCATATAGGAGGTATTAGAAACATGTTGGACATTATGAGCATGAGAATGTGGAAAACAAAAAAGGCACAAATTAAGTACTTATGAAAAATTTAATTATGCCAAGGTCAGAAAAGATGAGACTCCACTCCTAGTTCAGACAGGATGAAACAAAGCAGTGATACATAATCAACAGGCAAGTCTCCAGGAATGGACTGTATTCCTGTGCAAGTTTGGAACTTGGCTTCAAAGTAACCCTAGACCAACATGGGAGAAGAGTACCTTATTAGAAACAAGACAGAAGCTAAAGAAAGAAATGGAAAACTGATGACTGGCTAGATGCATGCATGGAGAGACCAAAATATGGAATCCCTAGGAAATGGGCACTCTACAAATGGAGATCTCTTTTAGTACTTTTGTAGAGTTAGAGAAGTAAAATTAGGTAGGACTGTAATAAAAGAAGTTGCAGGAAATAAAGTTGCAAAACGTACAAGGTAAACCAATGAGAGAAGTGATGAAGCGTCAATTGACTAATGAGAATAGCTAGCATGTACCCAGGCAGAAGCAGGGCAGCTCAGTGGCAAGAGATTCAGTGTACAGAAAGTGAAGAAACTACACAGGCAATTAAACAAAAGATGCACTGCATATCCGAAACAAGACGGGAATCAGACTAACCTCCTCCAAAAGGATTAGTGTTTTTTATGCAAATTTGTACTTCCACCTCTCAGAAGAGCAACACAGAGGGTAACAAGACTTGGTTCAAAACTAGAATACATAAAAGCATTGGATTAACAGGGCAGGAAATTACTACATTTAACAATCACTGCCCAGAAGATTAAGATTGCAAATTAACTCTAAAAATAGCAAAATGCCAAGTCCAGATGATTTCCCCTTCTGTGTTTATAAGGGAGGTGGACCAGGCACTAACAAAATTGGTTAATGTAATATGGGAAACAGTCTTCCCCTACACATGAAACGTGCTAAAATCCTAGTGCTATCAAAAGGAAATGGGGAAAACCCAGCAGGTTAAAAAAAAAATCACACATTTGCTGAATATAAACAGCTTTAGCAAAAAGGTTGGATGAGATCCTATAATGAAACAATGGGGAAAAAACGTTTTTGAGAGGGGCAGACAAGCTGCATCCAACTTATGCCAAGACAATATCCAAAAGTATCTGATTATGTAAATTGGCTTTCCTAACAACCTGCTCAAGGAATCATCTTCTTTCGGCTGTTCCCATTAGAGGTCGCCACAGCAGATCATCTGTTTCCATTTCTTCCTGTCCTCTGCATTTTACTCTGTCACACCAACCACCTGCATGTCCTCTCTCACCACATCCATAAACCTTATCTTAGGCCTTCCTTTTTCTGCTACCAGGTAGCTTCATCCTTAGCATCTTTTTCCCAATATACTCAGCATCCCTCCTCAGCACATGTCCAAACCAATGTAATCTTGCGCCTCTGGCTTTGTCTCCAAACCTTCCAACCTGGGCTGACCCTCTAATATACTTATTCCTAATCCTGTCCACCCTCGTCACACCCAGTGCAAATCTTAACATCTTTAACTCTGCCACATCCAGCTCAAACTCCTGCCTTTTTGTCAATGCCACTGTCTCCAACCCATATAACATAGCTGGTCTCACTACCCTCTTGTAGACCTTCCCTTTCACTCTTACTGGTACTAGTCTGTCACAAATCACTCCTGACACTTCTCCACCCACTCCATCCTGCCAGTACTCTTCACCTTTCTTCCACACTCACCGTTACTCTGAACTATTGATCCCAAGTATTTAAACTCATCCACCTTCGCCACCTTTACTCCTTGCATCCTCACCATTCCTCTATGCTCCCTCTCATTCACACACATATTCTGTCTTAGTCCTGCTGACCTTCATTCCTCTTCTCTCTAGAGCATATCTCCATCTCGCCAGGGTAGTCTCCACCTGTTCCCTACTCTCACTACAGATCACAATGTCATCTGCAAACAACCACTTGAGCAGGTTATTTATTTATATAAAATGGAAAAAGGATCAAGTTCATAATCCATACTTGAATGCAGCTCTTCATAGGGTAGGTGGCCTGTTTTGGGAATTTCTCATTAAAATCATATAGGCATAAATTATTTAATATTTGTTAATCAGGATAGTCGGGCTGGGTGATGAGCCCATTTTCATTCGAGACCCAGGAAGAAAAGCTTCCTAGACAAATGACCATCATAAGAATTTTACATCACAGTGAAACATTTTAAAACATCATGAGAATTAAGCATCTTGGGTACATTACTAAACAAAGTAAAAAAATTAGATTAAATCTATTTAAAAGTAGTAGACTATGGTAAGAGAAAGGAGAGATAGAAGGTACAACACTAGATAGAAACCAAGAAAGGGTGAGGAAGAGGCTAGAAGAGGAAGAGATGAATGGACAGGAAAGGTGGAGAAAGGAGGATAGGTGGAGAGGGAAGGTAGGAAGAAGGAAAGGGAAACCGGCAGGAATAAGATATAATGCAAGTGTGAGAATATAAAGGAAATGTTTAGAGAGAAGAGGAAGAGGGTTAACCAAGTGGGTAGATTATAGAGGAAGAAGAGTGCCAAAGAGGTTAGCCAGGTCCAGTACATAGGCAGAGCCAATTGGTCATTAGTAACACTTAGTTGTTTTTTGAAGTGTGTTGAGTCAGCAGTAGTTGAAATACTCTGGGGGGAGTGTAGAAATTCATAATTTGCAGATGTAGTTGGAGAAGAGAGAGTCCCCAGCTTTAATGGATTTGGAGACTTGTAATAATAATTTGTTGCAGGATCAAAGAGTACGAGTAGAGTAAGGTAAAAGCATAGTACGAACAGCAGGGGTTATTTTCAGGTTGATGAATAAGTATGTGTGCAAGAGCCAGCCAAGTGCAAGTTAAAGACTGTGGTAGTTCTAGCCAGTTTAGTTGCTATAAAAAAAAGAGCAGTAGTGAGACCTGTAAGAGGAGTTTGTGGCAAATTTGGCTATTTTATTATAACATGATTCAACCTTAACCAGGGTAGTTTTACTAATGTTAGTGAAGATAGGGGAGGCATATAATAGGGTGGGGAGAACAGTTCCAGCTATAGCTTCGTCTCGAGTTAATCAGGAAAAGTTTGATACTATACAATGAGCCAAGTTTCACACGAGTCTTCATGATGGACCGAGAGAGATGGATGTCAAAAGACAAGTTATCATCTATTAGAATACCTAGCAATGTACTTTGAGTTACAGCTGTTATGGTGTTTGAAGAACTGGTTTAGAAAGGTAAATGGGGAACTTGTGAACAGCTGAGGTAGAACAACATTAGCTTAGTTTTAGAGGCGTTCAAAATCAGTTGCGAGTCAGATAACCATGACTCAGACGGTAAGGATTGCCGAGTAATATTGACAAGATCGTTCAAGGAAGGAGCAGCACAAATGAGAGTAAAGTTACCTGCATATTGAATTACATCCACCCTAACCCTTGTCTTACTAAATGAATATTTCCTGCCACCACCCTTTCAAACACTGCTATACACATCTCTCTCAAATGTTCTAACCTCCTACTACTCCTTTTCGATGTAAGAAGCATATCGAATCAAGTCCATGATCTTCATGCATGCCTATCCTTATGCTCTCCATATATCACCATACTCACTGAAACCAGGCTAAAACCGGATATAAAGAACTGTACTGTATTCTACCTCCAGGCTATAACATGTACCGTTGACAGAAAAAAAAAAAAAAAAAAAAACCACCAGAACCGGTGGGGTAGCCATAATGTACAAGCAAAACTTGCAACTGGAGCTTATACAGCCAAACATCCCTGAATTCGATAATGCTGCAATTTTGTTTACCAAGCTAAAAATTAGAAATTGTAGTTTTTGTTCTCTATATTCCTCCTGGTAATAATTCTAACACAATTGAGGAAATAATCCACTAGATTTCAGTTACTTTCTCACAAGACACCATTCATAATGGGTGACTTCAGCACGGACTGGTAACTCCTACAACTCTGATAACCCCACTAATTTCATCAGTCTTCATGGTTTTTTCACAATTAATCCAGTCCACAACTAGATCTGACAAAACTGTTGATAATCTATTTTAAATTGGATCCTTACAAACAAACCTACCTCTGGTTTTCAGTCAGGATGCCTCCCTATATTCTATCTGTGATAATCTCTGTACCCAAGCTAATAGTACTGTTAAAAGCACTGCAGGGATGGCTAGGGTACTAAGAGCAGAAACTAGCAGGACTGGAGGAGCTAGGGCTATGGGAAATGGCTCTGTGATTTGCAGTCAACGTCTAAATACAGATGCTGGCAGGACTGCAATGTCCGTTTTGTGGCAGTATTCACGTTCTGGGAGATTAAACATGGTTTACAGCAATTTGAGCAAACTGAGGGCTTGAACCTGTGTAAAAAAAGAGGTGGGAGAGAACAGGCAATTTAGATGTGATAAGCCATGCAGGTTGCAAAAAATACAACGGTCAGGGAGGCAAGGTTTGGATATTTAGGAGATGAGAGACATTCCTAGCGGTTAGTGACAGCGCAATGTGAGAAAGGTACAGTAGTGAATGACATCAGGTAGTAATAGAAGTTTTACAGGAATAGTACTAGGCTGTAAAGGTACAGCATAAGCTATACAGTATGCTGAACCTTTAGAGATGTAGAGCACTGGTAAAACAAAATACTATAAAAAAACAATTATATGAGACTGCCTATTTTAGTTTATAGGTCCTAAAATAGTTGGAAAGCTACAAAGGAGTACATTCTGTGAAGATATTAAACAGAATTGCACATTAAAAAACCAAGGCAACGAGGTCTAGCAAGTTGACCAGTATAGTTAAAAGGTAACAGGCAGGTCCGATAGTCAATGCATGCAAAATCCAACAAATCCTATACATACAACATTCAAGTACACACTTTCAGCAAGCTAAATATATGGCTACATTACAAACAACTCTTCACTGAGTGAGATAGCAAAATTAGTAATGGTCATCTGATAAACAGAAATACCCATTTCAATGAAGTATCCACTACAAACTACAGTCATATCAGTTGACTGCTTTTTTACACATCACCAGGACAAGTGAGGAAAAGCAAGAAACCAGAAAGTGAAAGGTTTGCTCCCTTTTCACAGGGCTATACCTACGGAGGATAAGCATTTGCCACAAGGACTATATATGGATTTAAGTCATGGAAAATATTTAGACTTTGTGGACGACTGCACACTATTAGCAGAAAATAGACAGGGCCTTGCCAGGTGTCAAAACGCAAAGGGACCGACCTGTAATAATGAGGAAAGTACTTACAAGGACAACACAGAGCAATTAAAAGTAGATTTCATTTAGTTTTATAGGTTCATAGGTAGGTACTAGGCTATCGGCCCTAGGGCCCATACAAGCCTAGTCAAAAAATGTACCCTGGCTTTCGCCACCCAAGAAAATTATTTTCCTGTGCCCCTGTCGAGCAGAGCCACAGATGTGATCCCCAGGGTGAATTTCCCATTTCCCATCCAATCATCAAGATTTTTCTTTAAGAGTGCTAATGAGGAGCTCTGTTTGACATAGATAAGTAGTCTGTTCCAGAGTATGGGAAGTCTCTGGGACAGGAATCTAGCCCTCCAACATGTTCTGTTTATTGTGGTGACAAGGTTTAGGTCCCTAGAGCATGTAGCTCGGACGGATTGGGATTTCTTTAAGAGAAGCATGTCCAACAGCTCTGGGTTTGACATAGCTTTGTATGTTAGGCAGAGATCGCTCCTGAGTAGGCATAAAGCTGTAGTTTTTTGAGACTGTCTGCATAGGGCATCTGTTTGAGGCCAGCAATCCTCTTTGTGAGGTATTTCTGTGGTCTTTCCAGTTGTTGATGTCTTGTGAGGTACATACCAAAAGGGGCGTTGTACTCTATAATGGGCCTAATGAGTGATGAGTAGAGGGGAACAATGACCTCTTTTTCTGGATGAGAACTTTTGTGATGAGGTGAGCCACGTAGAAGGATTTCCTGACCACTGTGGCGATGTGATCATCAAAGGAGAGACTACTGTCCACTTGTGTCCCAAGGTCTCATCACATTTTTGGCATTAAGTAGACTACCAGCTATAGAATATAATCTTGAAGGCATATCTAGAAAACCTTAAAAACAAAACGCAACTGGATAAGAGGGGCTGTAAACAGCATCCTGACTGGCAGAACAAAAATGCTATCACAGTCATGACTGCTCCTGTCATTTTACACACAATACAAATTCCAATATCGTTTAAAATTATCTGGAGCTCAAAGATTCAGGCTGCACTAGAAGACTAAAGTGAACAGGAGAAGCTAGGCTTTAATTTGTAACATCTGTGCTACCACTTCTGTGAAACCAGCCAGCTTTTCCCTGGAAAAACAATCAGTATACCAGAGACTTCTTTCTTATTCATGGGATTCCTTGGAGTTTGCGTAGCTACATCACACACAGACACACACACACACACACACACACACACACACACACACACACACACACACACACACACACACACACACAGTTTTTTAAACACTTAATGCGGTTTGCATTCTGGAGATTTCTTTATGATCACATTAAAAGAAGCAAACCTGTATGAATCACTCTTGTCAAAGCCCAAACAGGATGCATTGCCAAGAAATGTGCAATGTATTTGAGATACATTGGATGGGGCTGATCCACATACCCAAACAAGCCCCAGCATTTTAAATGCAACACAATGTATTAAAATATGGAAGGAAGGACAGTGCCCCCCAATTTACTGTGGAAGGAATATGGCATCAGTAGACTAGGAAACTAAGAGGGCTAGTAAAATTAACGGACTATGGGGGGGATTATGGAGAGGAAAAAAAAAAAACACCAAAACTTGCCCATCTCACAGGCGAGGAACACAATCCCCAAAAACAGCTAGTGACATGTGGGAAGGAGTGGGCATAAGACTAGAATCACTGTAAAAGAATACAGGATGAAGAGGAGGCATACAGCTTTACCATCCATTCAAGGAAATACAGAAGTATAACATACAAAGAAGGCTGCAGAACAGACTGCCATATACAGGAATACAGTTCACATTAAAGCAGCTGGTACAATGGCTCCATGGGGAAAAAACTGAACACTAAGAAAGGAGCAACAGTCGGCCATTCAATATCAAAGTGTGAAGACTAGGAAAGAAATGAAGGCATCTCCCTTAGTCAATATCAGTGACAAAAAGCACTGCAGCAATCCCACTGGCTACACAAATAGTGACAATGGTACCATCAAATGACAATGGTATCTCACACCAATTTCACTTGGGGGACAAATTAAACTGAAGTGTGGCACCAAGTTCTGTTACTGAAGTAATTAGTTGGCTTTTTCAGAACAGAAAGTCGGCAAACAAGATTGTAGAGTCATAGTACTGAGAGAACAGTAACTAACTGGAGTGTCAGTGGCCCAGAAGGGTAGTATACTTGCCTTTGGTACTACAAGACCAGAAGGCTGTTGGATCTCATTTCCAGCAGAGGCACTTGCATTCATTTTCCAGTACTGATACTGCAGTTCACTATATAGGGATCACTGCATTCCAAAGTGTGCCAACCTTTACATGAGACAGTAAACCATGACCCCATCTGTCAGAGTGGGTGGCAGCTCAGGTGATGTAAGACAGTTCACAGCACTTGTCAAAAAAAAGTATGGTAATTTCATCAGTGCTCGGCAGACATTCCCTAGACAGTGTGACCTCCAACCACCTCTAGTCTCCACTAAAATGGTAGCTGAATGCGTTAATTACACTAGGCCAAGTGTAAATAAAATAAACCCAGTGGTACATGTGTAACATATGCCAGCATAGCTAGCTGGAGTTTTGTAAATAATTTTGTCATTTGCCTATCACACTGATTTGTACAGATGCTGGTGTTAAAAATGTATTTGTAAAGTAGCTTGTGTTAAAATGCATCAACAGTGGGTTCTGCTGGACAGAAGAGATATACATGTATGTCACACAGTATTATAACCGATTAAATGTACATGCTTTAACATGGCCCCTGGGGCTGAAAATGGTCTGATGGAAACAAAAACATCCTCAAAATGCTTTTATCCATTTCCCTTTCTTTTCAATACATGATACATTCATTCTCTATTTTATAACATAATAAAGATACCCACATAGTTATGTGGTCTGCAATAATGTACATTACTCAAATACCCTACCTTCTTACAAAAAAAGAACTTTCTCTAGTGTTGAATTGTACAGAATCTCTGCACAGCCCTAAATGCGGACAAAGTCACTACTAGTTCCTTCGCAGTTCTGTGCAGGTGTTCAAGACTACATGCCATTAGTCCTATACCCTGCAGTAGTCTGGGGTTGGATTCCAACAACCTACATTTACCCACTGTAAAATTCTGCAAGTCACAGAGACTGCTCCTAGGTTACCGTATAAAACCACATATGCAACTTTACCTGGATATCTAGCTCAACCATCTGTTATCCAACATTTTACATCTAAGCAACTAAGTTTGGAAAAAATAGCTTCATTTTTTTAAATGTCTACAAACAGCTGTGCATCAGTAACAAAGTAGTTTGGTACCCAGGTGGACTTCAGTGTCAAAAGTTACACTACACCCAAATGAAGAGCTGCCATTTTATATACTAAAGAAAGAAAGAAAAAACATTAGCCAATTCATTGCAAATTTTAATACAGCATAAGGCAGAATTTAGCGACCAAGGATTACAATCCACTTTAACAATGCACATTGTTAATGCATAAAGTCATAACAAGAGTAAGCATGTTAACCTTAAATTGCACTTGAAAAACTAGTAAAACCAATCAGACGAACCTTCGGGGAGCACACACACTAGTAAAATAAAATTAAAAACAGGTTGTATGCAAAACTTGCAATTCAGCTGAAGTGCATGTTTGTCATCTATATACAGCTTCTGATAAGTATTACCCCAATCTTGAAACTCAACGCACTTCAAAACAGCAAGTTGAATAACTGATTACTACAGGCGCTGTCAAATGTTAACCTGAATCTTGCATAATTGAAAAGTTATTCTCAGTATGTCTTCCTATCCTGCTAGTCATGCCAAGAGCCAAACAGGAGTACTTTCTTCTCTACAGTTCTGCCCAGTTAGATCTATCCACTCATTAGTTGTTACTATTTACAGAGGACATTAGAGATGTTGCTAGCCTTTTCAAATGTAGCTGGGGCAAAGTTGATAAAGATGAAATAAAATGAAAAAATTACCACAAAGTCACAGCTGCACTGTGACTGCTGAACAGAGTTAAAGGCAAACAGTGCATTTTAGCATGGTAGCTGTATCGCTGGCCTAAATTAATGGGGCTGCCACAACTGCAGCCATAAGAACAAAAAATTCTACTACCTGGTTGAAAGATCATAAGCATTAAGCTAGTACAAAGTGGTGTGGTGAACTGGATTTGAAGTAATTCAGTCAACATACAGAGTAACAAAGTAACTGAAAATTCTTAGTAGACAGATGTGCCCTTAGTTTTATATTGTCCAGACATCTTGACGAATCAATGTACAGGCTTCTGCCATGCACAGCAAGCCAACACCAGTGTACTATTACTAAAGAGCTTCAAAAGGACTTTGCACAGTTACCAGTGTATATAACAAAGCTGACAAACTCTAAACAATGTAAGGTCCTACAGTGGACCAGTAACTATAAATTTAAGCACTGTACAAATATAACACAAAAGGTTAAGTAAGCACCTTTTCTTTGTAGTGGTTCATAGGAAACATGGGTAAACAATGACATGACACAGCGAGCTGCAAGGAGATTCATGACTAAGCGAGGCCCCAACATAATTGACACTTGAAACTAAAATCAAAACACCAATACTCAAAAAAGGATTCAAAAGCAAAATATATAAATATAAACACACACACTAGGATGGAGTTAGTTTTTGTACGTAGCATGAAGTGTGAGAATTTTCAGAGATTAGGTGGTGGATGTCATGCTGGTAGTATGTGTGCAAGTCTGTCTTGTGTAGTGGCAGTGTTAAAAAAATTTTTTTTTTCTTTTTAAGGCAAGGGATAGGGCTAGGGTTGGGGTGGAGGGGGTGGCCTCCACCCACCTTAGTAATGTGTACAAACTTTAAAAAGCCTTCCCATAACACGGACACTTACAGGTGTGTGTGAAGATCAGGAAGAAAGTCTCCCTTACTCACTTTTTTGCATCTTGTATTTGTAGGGCACATGAACAGACACTATACAAGTGAACAATTTCAGTTTCAGCACAAGGATGCCCCCCAACACACAATCTCCCCTGTACCCCTACATTCTTGGTACTTGTAATCTTTCGAGTCCTGCATCATAGCAAAAAGGTTAAACCCAGAGTTGCCAAATCTGCAACTGCAAGGCCATGAAATCAAATATGTACACCAATCACTTATGGAGCAAATTCAAGTCTGACACCCAATGCAAAGATAAATTAGGAAGGGTACCCAAATCAGTACTAGTGCTAACCTTCTCATGTATTTATAAACAATACTGCATGAAAACAAAAAAAGTTTCTACTAGTTCACTGATACAGTTACAGGGCAGAAGCACAAAAAATTAAATATACTTGGCTTGAAAAATACCAGCGTAAAAACTGCTTAAATCAAGATAAAGCTATACACAGAAATATACTTTAAAAGAACATGCTAGGTTATGGATAGAAGGATTCATTACAGGCAACAAAAATGGTCTGTTTACATCACAAGTCAAGGCGTACAAGGATTTTCCATGTAATCACACATGAACAGCAAAGGAAAAGGAACAGAAGAGAAAAAAACAGAAAATTTTAATGTATTTCAGGGATGGTAACCGAGACCAAACAAGTAAAAAGATGCGAGTTAATATAGCAATAACCCACGCCTGGGTGTGGGTAATGCTGGATTTACCCACGGTTGGCATGGTTTGGTCCAGAGGGACCAAACAAAGCCAATCGTGGGTAAATACAGCATTACCCACACCCAGAAGTGGGTTATTGCTATTATACCATGACATTATTTAAGAAAAGAAACTATTACTTTTCTTAAATAATGGCATAGTATAATGCCTGTTTACTGCCCTTCCGCAGATGTCTGGCATCCGCGGCAGTTCTGATGTACTGCACGCCTGCGCAGTACATCAGAGCTGTGGGCAAAAGCAACGGAGAAAGCAAGATCTCAGTTGCTTTTTTTTTTTTTTTTTTTTTTTTACTGTTTTCGCTATGTTAAATGGGTTTAACATAGCGAGACAGTTTTAAAATAAGCAACGGAGATGTCCGTTGCTTATTTTAAAACTGTCTCGCTATGTTAAACCCATTTAACATAGCGAAACAGTAAAAAAAGCAACGGAGATCTTGCTTTCTCCGTTGCTTTTTTTTTAAAAACCTGTCTCGCTATGTTAAACCCATTTAACATAGCGAGACAGTGTTTTAAAAGTAGAGTTATACTAATGGAAAAAAGTCCGGGCGACCGGACCTTTTTCCACTGGTATAACTCGATTTACAATGTGCACGCTGGCCAATCAGCGTGCACGTTTTTGGGGGGGGCATGGTATAATAAAGGTTACAATTTAGAGAACTAGAACTAGTAGCAGTAGCAAAATCAAACTAAAGTTAACAAATGGTACAAACTTATGAAGACAATCCAAAAGGAAAAAAACACTTTAATGACAAAACACAGCAGAGCTTTCGGACATAATCCTTCTTCAATACTACAAACTTATAAAATTTCTTTCATCTTATATACAGGCCCAAAGCAGTCATGTGGTTAGCAGCCTTATGGTCATGTGATTTTTGGGCTGCTAACCACATGACTACTTTGGGCCTGTATATAAGATGAAAGAAATTTTATAAGTTTGTAGTATTGAAGAAGGATTAAAAAAGGACACTTTTGATATTTGTTATATATTTGCCGTGAGGATTTTCCACCATCAAGGTCAGTCTTGCAGCCTGCTAGTCTGATATGGCAAGTGTAACTGTTTCTGTTAAGTCTCTAATAAATGTTGAGACAAATCCTTTATTAACTTTTGCTGAGGAAATGAATCCTGTAATTGTGGATCCTGCTGTACCTGACACAGATGCTGTCTCTGAATTTAACAAAGTGTTACAAACATTAGAAAGAAAGCTAACACTTTTAAACGTTTGCAATGACAACGTTTTTAGCATACATGGACAGAGGGATTGTTCCCAGAGGGCTACGTATTCTTAAAATGCCCTCATATGGGAACGCATACCCAGAGCTGCTAAAAAAGTGGCAACAGCTGAATATCCAATTAGGCTTGGACTATATGTTGCTCATGAATGAGTATTTTTTATCTATAGAGGAAGACCTGAAGAAAGATATTTGTACCCTTGAAAATGATATATTGGCTATGCCTATCTTTTCAAATATGTCTAACCATTTTCATGACATGGTAGGGAGACTACAAACCTTGGATGCCAGAATGGAAGCAACTAAAAAACGAAAACTTGTTCGTGACATCAATGATTTTGGCAGAGGGAATATCTTCTCTTGGCCCAGGGAGAACATCCCTATAAATAACAGCAATAGATCCAAAAATGAATACTCGTACGCTCATAAAGTCAAAACAAGAAGTAACCTGGATACTTTGGACGATATTAGTGACGTTAATGCAGTTTCTAATTAACAGAATAAAAGGCATGTAGTACAACCCCCCCCATCTGAATCTGCGAATGGTTTGACCCACGTAACGCCAGCCATAGGAGCAGAGACTTCTAATTCCTGTGTAACACCGAAGCGAGTGATCACAACGCCTGGAAATACAAATGATGAGGTGGGGAGGAAATCACAGCAACTAACTTTTAGTTTTGCTTCAAAGCGTTTTTCACTGGAGCGACCTGAAACCGTGAAAGAACGACAGACGACGCAGAGGAATTCCCCAGTTGTACGCTCAGAGGCATCTAATAAAAGGAAGCTCAACAGCCAAGATGGGCCGAAAATAATTAAAGGTACGTTGAATTTATCAACGTTCCAGCTACAAGAAGCCCATATATCAGTACTTTCAAAGGGGCTTAACTTTATTCCTTCAGGTGGAAATGACCTGGTGTCTGCACTAACTGACTTGAAAAAATTCACCAGAATGTTAAACTTAAAGTTATTGTTTGGTCAATCATCTATAGTAGAAAGAGGCTTTAAGCGCCTCAGTACTTTAGTACCTATTGCTGTACCAATAGTGAAGGCTTTTCATGATTTGTGTGAAGTACAAATTAGGCAATTGTATGAGAGTAGTAATAAGAGTAAAAGGAATGAGTACAACTTGACACTGGATGAGTTTAAAGCATTTAAAGATCTGTGCTCCTGTAAAGAAATAATAATTAAACAAGCTGATAAGGGAGGGGTAGTGGTGCTCATGGAACGTGACAAATACTTAAGATACTATGTCCTGTTTGCTGGAGGATACTACTGCTTTTAAACGCATCACTGGCATGGATGTAAAAAAACGTATATCTTATGTTAATATGGTCATCTATAACTTACAGCTGCAGGGTCAGATAGATCTTGATTTATTTAATTTAACAGTTCCTTGTCCTGTGACACCCCGCCTATATGGAATACCTAAGATCCATAAGTCAATCATGGATCCACCTATGAGACCCATCGTCTCAGGAGCAGGTTGGGTGACCGAACTACTGTCAGTTTATTTACATTGTCAGTTACAACCTTTTTTGAATAATTGTGATTCAGTTCTACGTGACACACTTGATTTTTTACAGAAGTTACGAGTAAGCTATGACACTGAGAAGGAACATTGTCTGTCTCTCTTTTCACGGTCATACCGAATGATGATGGGATTGACCTTTTGAGAGATTTTTTGACTTCATGTCCAAACCCTGATTATGGTAAAATAGAAACGTGGTGTAGCCTTCTAGATGTGGTTTTAAAGAATAATGTTTTCCTCTTTAATGAACTTACGTACCTTCAGCTCACTGGTGTGGCTATGGGTACTTCCATAGCCAACACCTATGCTAACCTAGTGCTCTACCAGTGGGAAAGTAAGCATATTTTGAGTGATCTAAACCCTTATAGACAACATTTTTTCCAACGTTTTGTAGACGATTGTTTCCTACTTTGGAAGGGCAGTTTGGATATATTGAATATGTTTTTGGACTATTTGAATAGAGCTTCTTCCTTTCTAAAGTTTAAAATGAGCTGTTCCAAGACTGAAATTGTGTTTTTGGATGTAGAAGTTATATTTAAGGATGGACATATGAATACTAAGTCACATAGAAAGGATGTGTGTGCTGGTAGATACACCCACTTTCATAGCATGCATGCACCACACATCTTTAAAGGTATTGTGAGGTCCCAGTTAGGAAGGTTGAGTAGGCTTAACACTGATGACTGCTGTTTTGAGTTACAATTAAAGGATATGTTAGCGGATTTTTCTGCTAGTGGATATGATAATGTCCTACTCTCTGTGGAGAAAGATAAGGTGATGCAGGAGAGGAAGACTAAGTTTGCTCCTACCTTCCTATCTGACCCACTGGAGTCAGATGCCTTACCTATGAATAGTACGAATGTGCGTATGGACGTGACTAGATATGTAACTGCATATAGTCTTACAACACCATCCATAAAGCAAATAATATTTAAGAACTGGTTGATACTAATGGCTTCAAATGAACTAAAGGCCTTATTGGGTGATAGACCTTTATTTGCCTATAGGAACATGAGAACTTTAAAAAATTCATTATGTTATAAGGATTTTTCTACCAACATTGTGAAAATGCTTTCCTCTAAGTATGGTACATGTAAATGCCACAATTGTTCATGCTGTGGAGATATTTTTGACACAGGGAGTGACCTTTTTGTTCATCCAGTAACAGGGAAAACTTTTAAATTTTATGTTTCAGCTACTTGTCACACAACACATATAGTGTATTTGGCTACCTGTGTGTTATGCAAATCTTTTTATGTAGGCAAAACCACTCGTAGGTTGAAAGAGAGGATTACAGAGCATAAGTCTGAAATTAGAAGATGTGTCGAAACAAATGCTTTATATAAGCATATGTTAGATTGTGGACAAGATCATGTTTTTAAATTCAGGGTTATTGACATTGTTTTCCCCTCCCCAAGAGGTGGTGATATAAATAACTTCTTAGAAATTAAAGAATATGAGTGGATTTTAAGGTTTGCTGGTGACCGTTCTCCT
This sequence comes from Protopterus annectens, assembly GCF_019279795.1. Lineage (NCBI taxonomy): Eukaryota > Metazoa > Chordata > Ceratodontiformes > Protopteridae > Protopterus > Protopterus annectens. The sequence goes on along the minus strand of NC_056738.1, from coordinate 303,868,954 downwards.
GGCTTGAACAGTATGCTGAGCCTTAAACCAATTTTGGTTAAGCTCAGTAGATTGAATTTATAATTATGTATATTGTTTCTACAATATGAATTTTATAATATGAATTTTATGTGCAACTGATTATTAATCATATTAGCAAGCTGAATTTTAAATTATTTAATTTTTTTTTTTTTTGTACTATAGAATCATTGCCATCTGTGTTGTTTTAACTTTGCCTTATTGAGTGATACTTATGGTCATGTGATTTTTGGGCTGCTAACCACATGACTACTTTGGACCTGTATATAAGATGAAAGAAATTTTATAAGTTTGTAGTATTGAAGAAGGATTATGTCCGAAAGCTCTGCTGTGTTTTGTCATTAAAGTGGTTTTTCCTTTTGGATTGTCTGCTTGCAGTACTTTGGCACTTTTGATATTTGTTACAAACTTATGAAGGGCAGAAAAGGAAGTAAGCTATTTTTAAAGGTAGATTTATTTTTTTTTCCTAATGAGCCAATTTTTCATTTGTTGCCAGAACCACAGTTTATGTTTTATCTCCTCAGTGTACAGATTCAACACGGTATGCATCACATTAATGACTCTATTACACTTACTTACCAATGTCAATCTGTTCCACTGCCTCTTCAACTGTGACACCAGGAGAGGATACAGTTTTAACAAAGGGATACAAATTGCAGGCTACAACCCTGAAAGACAGGAAGTGTTTAACAGGTTTGTTAATTTATAAATTCAGAATTGTCTTTCACAAATTGAGTGTATCATTCACATTTACAAGATGCAATGTCATGCAAAATATTACTGAAGAAAGAAAATGTGAATACAAGAAACTCTGGTAGGAGCCACACCCCAACACACATGTACACACACCTGCCTTCCAAAACAAATCCACACTCTGTAAAGGCCTTCTTTTATAAAAATTGGTTCTTATAAGTAATGAGTCACTGTGATGCTACCATGTCTCAAGAAAACTACTGCATACACAAGCTTTGCCTAACTAAAGCCATACATGGTTTTGCTTAAGAGCCACAATTCCCTTATTAGGGCCAAACGTAACTTTCTTGCTAATTTGCAACAAGTATAATGCAAACTGCAGAACATTCCCTCCCATAAAATGCAAACATGTTCTGTATCAAACTATAGTACTACACCGGAAGCAGCATTTCTTTTTAATTATGTTATTGAAGCAAATTAGCAACTTATGACAGTGAGAGGGGGAAATTCCCAAATTTTATTTATAAAGACATCTGTGAAGAAACTGAAAAACACTGCCATCTGTGTTAGCGTGTCTGGCATGAGATTTGTGCATATTCTTATAATAGCTTGTATTGTATGCCAGCATGTCCAAATGGGGAAATGTAAATGTAGAGTATTTTCCTGTTTAAACAGAGTGCTTAAAGAATCTGTCATTGCTTTGATACAGTTATAACTGCACATGTTAGGACATGCTAAAGTACAGACTCTGTAGAATCAGCTGAACAGTGAGTGAGGTCACTGGAATTTCCTTGTTGCCGATACTGTTTAAACAGTTGATTGACAGAAAGAATCTTGTTTATAAGCTGGCAGTTATATTTTGAAATTCAACAGTGAAACTGAAGTGCAGTTTGTCAAGTACTGAGCAGTCAGTAGACACCAAGAATAGAGAACAAGAAAACTAAGCTTTCCTTGTCCTTTCTATTAAATCTTAGAGAAGATCAGGGATAGTATTTCTTTAGTTAGAATCAGGAAAGTTTAGAAGACAATTCTTGAATAATGGATTCCTATCCTGCAATTTGATTTACATTTCTGGTTATTGAATTCTAATATTTGAGAGTGGTTTTCAATTTTGTAATTTTTACTTATTAATTTTTTTCCCCATTATTTCACAATAGGCTGGGAAAAAAGAGGTTATGTCTTACCATAACGTTCCATCCGTGTTGTTGATCTTTGCTCATTACTGATGGGTTATCGGTTCCATCCTCAGAACCTTGCCGGCACATATCAAGCTCGTGTCAGTCAAAAAATCTCAAGCCAAGGTCCTACCCAGAATGCTCTATTCCCTGTTACCTCAGATCGAGTTTACAAGTTAATAGATAAAAGTAGAGGCTAGCTCTGGTCATAAAAGATCTACAAAAAGAGTACATGAAATCAACCAAGAATCTCTGGTTGGAAGTAATGGATGAACGAAGATCAACACCACAGATGGAACGTTATGGCAAGACTTCTTTATCTGATGTTGTTAATCTTCGTTCATTCCTTACTGATGGGACAGAGTCCCCAGTTACCTGTATTCCTGGGTGGCCCTCATGGAGGGACATTCCTGAACACAATGGAACCAAAGGAAGCTCTATCCCTGGAGACCAAGTCCAATTTGTAATGAAGAATAAAGGTATGATGTTTAGCCCAAGTTGCAGCTGCAAATATCATTGAGGGAAGCCTTAGCACGGAAAGCTGCTGACGTTGCCATAGATCTTGTAGAATGTGCTTTGAGTCTATGGGGCAAGGTGAGAGAGTTTTTGTTGTAGATAAAGGTAATACAATTTCTCAACCATGAAGCCAATGTAACTTTAGATACAGGATGACCCCGTCTAGGTCCAGAAAAAGCCAGAAACTGTTGGTCTGATTTACGGGTAGATTTTGTTCTGTGGAGATAAAATCTTATTTGCCTATGAACATCCAAGAAGTGCAAGCAATACTCTCCCTTGTTAGAATGGTTGGGAAAGAACACTGGGAGATCAATAGACTGTTTGATAGATCGCTCTGCACAACTTTTGGTAAAAAGGTAGAATTGGTTCTCAGTGATACCCTATCCTTATGGAAGATAAGATAAGAAGGTTTGATGCACAAGGCCTGAAATTCTGACAATCGTCTGGCTGATATGATTGCAAAAGAAAGTTTTCCAAGAGAGATATCTTACAAAACAAGAGGACGCAGGTTCAAAGGGTGGCGCTGTTAAAGCTTGCAGAACCAATGCCAAATCCAAAGGTTGTATGGGTTCTCTAAAGTGGATAACCCCTTTCAAGAAAGTCTCCTTTCAAGAAAGTCTTACAGAGTCTGTGTGACATAAGTGAAGAATCTTGAAAACAGATATGAAAATTTGAGATGGCAGCTAAATGTACATGAATAGTAGAGGCAGACACCACAGAGTGGAAAAGATGTGATAAGTAATCTAATACCACCGAGACTGGAGCTGACAAGGGGTCTATTTGCTTATCTGCTGCCCATACAGGGAACCTCTTCCACCAGACCTAATCTATCTTAACAAATGGATGATTTATGAGATGCAATAAGAATACTGCGCAGAGAGGACGAAAGGTTTTCATGCTTGGCAATCCTAGGAAGTAGAGGGTTGTTAGACTGGGGTGAATCAGACCGTGCGGATGGGACAGACACTGGTGATGGACTGAGGATCCATGATTGATCTAGTAGGTGAGGCCAGAGGAAGGGAAACCAGACTTGTCAAGGCCAATATGGAGCAATGAGGATCACTTTGCTCTTCAACTGTCATGCTCTCTCTAGAAAAATCGAGAGATGAAGGGAAGAGGTGGATAGGCATAAAGGAGACCCGAGGGCCAAGCGTGGACTAGAGCATCCCCAAGGGGGGATCAGGGCAAAGTAGTTGCTGCACTTGTAGTTGGTTGGGGAGGCAAATAGGTCACAGCAAGGCTGAGTGGTGGAAGATTTTTGCCACTATCAGAGGGTTGAGGCACCATTCGTGAGGCTGTAAAATGCATCTCCTCAATTTGTCTGCTATCACACTGGAGCACCTGGGAATGTGCGTTGCAATCAGAAAGTGGTTATGAGCTATCACCCACTGCCATATTCTCAAGGCCTCTCGGCATAGCGGGTAAGATCTGGTGCCCCCTTGTTTGTTGATGTACCAGACCACTGACATGTTGCCCGATTGGATCGCAATAGTCCCTGACAGAAGGTTGGAGTGAAGTGCTTGCAACGCTAGAAACACCGCCCTCAGTTCCAGGACACTGATATGCAAAAGGGCTTCTGTCTTTGACCAGGTGCCTTGGACAGAGTTTCCCTGAGATAGCCCCCCTCCCACCGCATCATGGCTCTCGGTAGATGGGGGGTGGTGAAAGGGCGAGACCATTGTTGGGGATTTTGAGACATCCACCAGAGTAAATCTTGCTTGCATCTCCGAGTCACACTTATTTGAAAGGACAAAGGATTTTTTGGAGAGGGTACCACTGAGTAAGAAGTAGCTATTGAAGTCTCATGTGAAATCTGGCTAGGGGGAACAATGGTGATTGAAGCTGCCACTGATCCCAATAGCTGAAGGACAGATAGAGCTGGGGATTTGTGGTGACAGAGCAATGGTTGAACTTGTCATTCTCTGAAGTCTGTGTTCTGGAAGGGATGCTGTGCAATTTCTTGCGTCCAACAGTACTCCTATGAATTCCAAAGACTGAGTTGGGGTTGTGTTGGATTTCTCCCAGTTTATAGCGATTCCCAGGCTTTGCGATGTTAAGAGAGTATAATGTAGGGCTTCTTCCAGTAGACGCTTGGTGGGGGCGGTAAGGAGCCAGTCATCTAGATATGGAAATGCCTGGAATCCTTGAAGTCGCAAGTGAGTGAGAACCACTGCCATGCCTTTTGTGAACACTCTGGGGGCTGTAGAGAGACCGAAGGGCAGGGCTCGAAACTGGTAGTGACCGGCTCATACAGAAGCGGAGGTATCTTGAGAGTTTGTCCATCTTTAATTGGTAATGCGCATTTTGAAAATCTACAGAGCAAATCCAATATTCTTCTTCCAGAAGAGGAAGGATAGACTGAACCGTGACCATCCAGAATTTCTCTGTTTTTACAAATTTGTTTAGTGTACTGAGATCCAGAATTGATCTCCAGTCCCCTGTCTTTCTTGGCACTAAAAAGAACCTAGAGTAGTCTGGATCCTATCTGGTCTGGGGGGACCGTCTAGATGACATTTTGTAGCAGCTTTTTGATTTTGTGTGCTCCTGTTTCCCTTTGACTGGGTGGAACATCGGGTAACACTCTTGATAAGACTGGGCAAAGATGGACGGGGATGTGATAGCCTCTGGATATAATCCGTTGTACCAAAAAAAGTGTCATCTTTTGCCAGGCAGCTGGGTACAAGAAAAAAATTACCCCCGACCCCATCCAGAGGTAAGCAGTCTAGCAACGCTTCAGGAGCGCTGATAGGGTTGGCCAGAGAAAGAAACTCTGGAAGCCCGGTTTCACGGACCTCCTCTGCCCGAAAGGGGAGACGGAGTTTCCCCCCTCTGCCTCTAGGGGAAAACTCGGCATGTAAAAAGTAGTGTCTTTCTGCTTTTCCCGGTTAGGGGTCGCCACAGCGGAACTCCGGTCCGCTAATGACTGGCAGTGGATTTCTATGGTGGAGAGGTGCCAGCCCAATGCCAAACCTTCAAAGAAGGCACACCCATTCACGCCAGCACCTACCTGCATGTCTTTAAATGTCACTCGACCGCAGGGAGGACATGCAGACTCCACACAGAAGGTGCTCCAGCCGAGAATCGAATGGGAGAACCTCTTACTGTGAGGCAACACTAACCTCTGCACCACCGTGGCCTCGAAAAAAACCCTGTGAGCTCTTGTACCAGATCTTTCCACTCCTCTGATTTCTGGAGTAGAATTGCAGAGGAGTGGAGTGTCAGACACCAATGGCAGACAAGGTCTTGCCATCTTGTTCGCACCGTGCCAGCGTATCCTTGACTTTAGGGCCAAACAAAGAAGTGGCCTCTATGGGTGCATTCATGAAGGAAGCCTTAAAGGAGTCCACAAAGGCGCATCCAAGCATGTAGTCTGGCGACAATCCCTGCACCTGCTGGTCTAGCCACCCCTTCCTTTGTGTGAGAAATAAGACACATGGAAAAGTTGGAAATAGACTCTAGGGTGGCTATCTGGGAAGCCACATTATCACGGACTTCGTCAGAAACAGCACCTGTCAAGGTTTCAGAGAGATGGTTGACAAGATCTCGCTGAAACCTGGTAAAATGTGCCAAATAATTCAAAGACCTTACGGCAAAGGTCGATTAAGCAAACATATGCTTCCCTAACCTGTCAATCGCCTGGAACGCCTTGTTGGGCGGATGGACAGTTTGGCTCTTCTGCCAAATCCTTCTTAGTAGCAGCTGCCACCACCACAGCGCCTACTGGAAGACCACGTGACCAGTTGGGGTGCTCTGCGCGGGGGGGGTGGGGGGGGGCGATATATTTTGTCTGGCCTCTTGGGTATTGTTTTCATGGTACCAGGAGCCTTCCATGCTCGTTGTACGATGAGCTGGATGGGATCATCAGCAGGCGGGGTGACCCAGGAGGTAGGGGGCCGGGCACGAAAAGCTTGCAGGAATACGGATTTCTCAGAGGAAGGATTAGAGGGCTTCCAGTCACCCCTCTAAGGATCTCAAGGATGTCACCAAAGGACACCTCATTACAAGGTAACCGTGGGGACCCTTCTCCAGTCATCAAAATCTGTATCTTCAGTCAATGACTCCTCAGTGGAGTCCATGTGCTTCCTTTTGCACAATGTTTTGTCGAAGTGCTTCCTTAGTGGGAGGTTCTGGGGAAGACTGCAAAGAGGGGGTCCCCTGAGGAGAGACCTGAAGCTCTTGTGCCCAGTGTCCGGGGGTTGAAGCTTGTGGCAGTTGCGGCACAGGGGGGGGGGGGGGGGACTCTGACAAATGAGCTTTGCCAGCGGAAGCAAGTGCCCTCTCCATGGCCTGGAAGGCTGGCCCGCCCAAAGAGGGGTATGAGCCTGGAACAGAGCACTGCAACCTCATAACCGGGGTCACACTCCACCCTGGCCAACCCGCCCTCAGACCAAGAGTCTCAAAAGGACCGTGAGCCGTAAGAGAGAGCATCCCTGGAAGGTACCATAGAAAATAAATAATAAATAAATAGGTGTGGAGCCAGGAATGCCCTCCCCAAAGGCACAGCCACTGGCCTGAGAAGAGCCCGATGCCCAGTGCACTGAGGGCCACAAGGATGACTCTGGTTCCAAAGTGAGATCCACTACTGGAGTCTGAGGAAGGGAAGCTGCTGTCAAAAGTAATAGGCTTTGAAACTTGAATGGAAGTCGAAGGAGTAAATGTTGGGGTTTGAGGCAAAAATACACTCCTGAATGAGGGAACATGGACTTCGACGGTTGAGAAACCTCTGGCCACAAGCAACTGGTCAAGAAGTCGCACCACATCCTGCTCAGAAAGGCTCTTTGTTGACCTCATGGAGAAGGCTGACTGCGATTATGGCTGACTGCTTGCAAAAGGATCCAGTGAACGGGAATATTTGGTCCTTGCTAATTCAACAGGTACAGAGCTCGGAGCAGAGGAAGTCTGCACAGAAGAAATCTGTGTAGAAAAGGTCCGTGCCGAAGAGGTCAGCTCTGTAGTAGTTGAAGGTGTCTGCACTGTAAAGGCAAAAGTCTGCCCTGAAGGATACGGTGTCGTAGTGGAAAGTGTCTGCACCGGCAATAAGGACGGTGCCAAGAAAGAGTGCACCAAAGTACATGTCTGTGCCGGAAAAGTCTGCACCGTGGAGTACAGAACAGTCATACTTGAGCCGAAGGTGACTGTACCAATGGTGCCGAAGGGGATTGAACCTGTACTGATGGTGCCATTATGGGTTGCGACAGAACTGTCGGAACCATAGTTGTCTGCACCGGGAACTCCCGTGCCGATATCGATAAAGGAGACATGGCTGTAGTCAGGATCATTTGGGGTGGTGCCGAGCCTGGATCCAACAGGGTCACAAGTGGCAGCGCCATAGTAATCAATTTCACCTTTTTGTGAGTAGGCTCCCTATGATCTCCAGATGGAGAAGATGGGAGTGACTTCAATGAAGAGGAAGAATGCCTTTTGTGGGGTGTAAAGGAGGGGTGAGCCCTCCGACACAGAAATAGCCTCAGAGAAAGGAGACCTTTCAAAATTAACTTATTCTTCCTCTCACAGAGTCCTGGTAGAGAAATTTTTACAAATCCCACGTGGAGGATCTAGAGTCAAGTGGGAGACATTAAAACAGTAGACAAGTCATGGCCATCGGAAAGTAGTAACTTACAGCCGCAGTCCTTGCACTGCTTGAAAACAACGGAACTCTTCTTATCCGACATAGTTGGTGTGGAGAAGCACAGTAGCACAAGGAAGAATAAAGGCTACCCAAGAAAAGAGTAAAAAGAGAAAAAGGAAGAATACCAATGATGGCAATGGAGAATTACCACAAGGTAAGAAGAGAGCAATAAAGGGAAAAGATTAGAGGGAGAGAGTCTAAAGTGTGCGATAGGGTAGAAATATTAGAATAAACTTTTGAGAAAAGTTTACAGTAACATATAAACTGTCAAAACATCAGACACTTGGCTGAGAGTGGCTTGACACGGCTGTTCAGCAATGTGGCAAACGAGATCTGAGGTAACAGGGAGTACAGCATTCTGGATAGGACCCTGGCTCGAGAGTTTTTGGCGGACACAAGCTTGATACTGGCTGGCTCGGTTCTGAGGATGGAACCGATAACCCATCAGTACATCAGATCCAGTGTTTTTCTTTAGCGATTAGAGAGTGTGCTTCTACCACTTCGATGCTCCCCAGGTCACCCAGAGGCCTAGCTGTTCGGGTCATAGCTATCATTTAATCATTTTCATAATTCTTCACCCCTTTTGAAGGGCATGAAGGCCCTCTGAATGGTGGCAGCATTTCTGTATTTATTTTGGGAAATAGGCACAGCTGGAAATCTGTCAGGCTTTCTCAGAAGTGTTTGGATGTGTGAGACTGAGTGAGAGTAAATCGGAGGTCTTAAATTGGGACACTTTACTCTGAAGTGTGTAATAAGAAAAATACATTTGGTTGGACAGAGGTACATAGTCTAGTTCCAGAGAAAAATAGAGCATGTTCCTTTGTGCTCCTAAGGGAAAATTGGGATTATTTCAGTAGTGAGGATTGAAGCTCCTTAGTTACTGACCCAGGATAGTAAGGGATGCCATTTAATTGGTGGCAGTGTAGTGGATATTAGCCAGACGCTACATAATTGGTGCCAGTGGTGTGGGATTTTTAACTGGAGTCCAGTGGCCTGTGGATAGTGGTCATTATGGTGTGCACTCATCAGCCACAAGGTAAACATTCAGAATTTCAATCCACCACAGTTTTAATTTATTTTTTAGTTAAATAGTCAGGGATAGCAAGCAAGGATGTCAGCAGAAGATTTTAGCAAGCGGACAAAAATCCAGGTGGCCAAGGAATCTGAAGCCAAAGGATTTATGCCAACTGGACCAAAGAAGCAATAATTTCAGCCTTGGTTGCAGCCAAAGCTCAGACCAGCCGGAGGATATCCAGTTTGGTGTTAGTGATGTGCAGCCTGCAGAGACAAGACCGTCCTCATTTTCTTCACAGAACCTAAGAATCTGTCTAGAGTTAAGGAGACATGAACTGGAGGCTGAGGAAAGGGAAAAGTAGCGAGAATATCAACTGGAGGATGCGGAGAAACAGCGTCAACATAAACTGAAGGTCAGACATTTAGAAGCAGAGGAAAACGAGAGGCAGTGCCAGCATGAAATGAGCTACAAAACCCTTTGAGAGGGTCATAGAGGTAATGGAGAAGGGAATAACAGGACCCCAGAAGCTGAAAACTTCAATAAACTTTTTCCTCAGGACAGGGATGGGGATAACAGATTTATTCATATTTTTGAGAAGGTATGTAGATAATATCCGGTGTCCCTGTTTTATCGGTAAAGGCTCTGGCAGAGGAAAAAGGTTATGTCCCTTAAAAGGAACACCAACTGCTGCACTCGTCTAGGCTTCTAATGATCCTGAATCAACACTACTAGTTGCATGAGCCAAAAGACTAGTGGAGGCCATAGAGTTATCTGCAGCTATTACCATAGCTGTACTCGCAGGGCAAGATCCTCGCAACGCTGATTTCACTCAAAAGGGAGTTAATGCTTGTCGGTATTTACCAGTTCCTGATCTCTCTAAATCTTTTAATGCCCTACAAGATGATGTTCCCAACTGAATCCATGTTGTATTAGTACTTGCTGACAAAGATTTCTCTTTTCGTGTCGCAAAACCCATTCTGTACTGAATTGTTGTTGTCTTTTGACTGAATTTGGATAAGCAGTATTTAATGGTTTTGCTCATGTAACATATATGTACAACGTTTGAGTAGTATGAAACAACTGTATCAATTTTGGAATCCTGAATTTCCTGACTGTTGAAATCCATCTAAAGTGAACGCTTACTTTCCCAGTGCTGTACTGGTCCCTTGAGCAGAACCTGTACTAACACTCAAAAGAACCAAAGTTTTGTCATGCCACGTGTACATCATTCCCTGGTGTATCCTGCCTTGAGATTTCCTGACTGCTGACAAACACTTTCCCTCCACCCCACCTGCCTCTCACTACCTCACCACTTTCCCTCCACCCCACCTGCCTCTCACTACCTCACCACTTTCCCTCCACCCCACCTGCCTCTCACTACCTCACCACTTCCCTCCTAAGTCCCTTAACCTCCTCTCTATTACATCCAACAGGCCCCACCTATCATGCACTCTCCTACTCCTAAAATCTTTATTTCCACTTCCTCCCTCATCCTTCTACTTCCTCTATACCATGCCACCTCCTATACTCACTTCCATCTATACCCTCCACCTCTGCCTCCCCACCTCCCCCACACAACACACTTCCATAACATCTCAGCCTCTTTAGTTCCCTCCTCTTCAAAGTAAAACTTCTCCCAATCACTACTAAATACTACAAACCCAGACCTTTTCATTACCAGACACTTCTAACCAAGTACAAACCAAAATAACTTATTCCTTATCTCACTTATCTCTGCTTAGCCGGTGACATTCACCCTAATCCAGGACTAAACTTCTCACCTACTAACCACACTAGCTCCCACAATAATTCCAATAATAAATACCTCTAATTCCACCAATAAATACCTCAAATTCCTCAACATCAACGTCCAAAGCCTAAAAAATAAAAACAGTTTCATGCCTGGCTCACTCAACTCACCTGACATTGTAGCCATCTCTGAAACCTGGCTAAAACCTCCCATAAGGGACTCAATTCCTTCCCCCTGGATTTCAATCTCTTCGATCTGACCGTCTAAGGACTCGAGGTGGTGGTGTTGCACTAGTCTACTCCAACCAGCTGTCCTTTACTCCATATCCTAATCCCATCCCTTCTTTTAATAATGCTGAACTTGTAGCAGGTCTTCTAAAAATTAACTATCATAAAAGCATCTGCTTCATTTCCCTCAATATTCCCTCCAGGTAACACCAACACCCTGGAAGACATCCTGTCTTGGGCCTCCTCAAATATTAAACTGGAAACCTACATATTGGGTGATGTAAATATAGACTGGAACAGAATCAACAACCCTAACCCCACCATGTCAATCTATTTAACTACACTCTACTTACTAACACCATCACTAGACCCAACAAAACCAACCCCCCAGGCTCTATACTAGACTGGATCCTAGTATCTCATCCCAATAAAGTGATACAATCTGGTGTCATACCAGACCCATTAGACCACCACCTCCCTGACTTTACCCATCGAGCTTCCCTCACCCCCCCCACTCTCTCACGAGTTTATCCACACTCAGAACCTCTCTAACTTTAACCCTACTACCTTCTCTGATTCATTCAGGAATACCAATTGGAACCCCTGAAAACTCTTCCATTAGACTCAGCCGTTGACTTTTTCAATTCAACTTTCTTAAATGTCCTTAACTCCCTAGCTCCAGTAAGAACAAAGAGTAAAAACTAAGACCACCCCGTGGCTTACCAAATATACCAAAAAGATTATGCTACAAAGAGATAAAACCTGGAAAACATACCTCCAAACTAAATAACCAGACATCTTACTTAAATACAAACTAAGAAACCTTGTCAAAAAACAAGTTATCAAAGATAAAAAGTCCTATTACATCAAAATGCAAACAATCATGCAAACCCCCCCCCCAAAATTTGGAACTCTATCAACTCTCTCCTTAGGCCAGGTACTAAAAACAATCCCTGCCCCGACACCAGCAAATCTGACCTTGAAATTGCATCACTATTCAACACCTTCTTCACCACTTCTATTGCTGAGCTAACTAAGACCTTTACCAACAACTCTCAACACCACCCCAACCAAACATCCTCTCTCTCCTCTCCCCCTTACTTTCGAACTCAAAACCCATTTCCAACTACCAAATAAAGAAGCTACTCTAAACTAAAGCCTTGCTCCAATGCCCCAGACAACATTCCCTCCTCCTCCTTAAAAATAGCCTTCGATGGTATTGCTCTCCCTATTAGCATCCTGATCAATAGATCCCTACTTGAATCCTATGTACCCAAACTATGACACACTGCATATATTCTTCCACTTCATAAGGGTGGCAAAAACTGTAACGTATCTAATTTCCGCCCCATAGCCATACTTTCCCCTCTCTCTAAACTCCTTGAAAAATGCATCCACCTTCAGCTCTTGCCATTCCTTACCAAACACCAGCTGCTCTCTCCTACCAAACACGGTTTCCACCTAGGACATAGTACCAACACTGCCCTTCTTTCACAGTCAATTTAGCCAGTGACTCCGGTAATTTAGTATACTCAGTTCTGTTTGACTTATCTAAAGCTTTTGATACCATCTCCCACACCCACCTTCTAAATCATCTGTCATCTCAATCTCTCCCACAAAACTCTCTCCTGGTTTTCCAGCTATCTTTCCGACAGGTCCCAGGCTGTCAAATGGGGCCAGGGCACCTCCACCTTCCATCCTACCACCACTGAGTATCCCAAGGATCCATACTTGGCCCAATTCTATTCAACATCTTTATTAATGACTTTTACAAGGCCATACCAAATACTAAAATTGTTAAATATGCTGACTTTGATCTGCGGCACCTCCAACTTAACAGATCTCTAACTAGACACAAACAGCCTTCCCTACTACCGAAAACTGGATGCTCCAAAATCACCTCTCATTAAATGCTAACAAAACTAAAAACCTTCCATTCTCTTCTTCTAAGTCCTCCCCTACTGATAAAAACTCATTCCAAATAATTAGCCATAACTCCATTTTAGAGGTCGTTCCCTCCGCCAAACTTCTTGGTGCAACTATTGATGAACACCTAAAATTTAATACTCACGTCAAGCTAAACAAGAAAAACACACCTAAAACTCTGCCTACTTTATAGAAACAACCACTTCCTCTCTCCTGCTACCAGACTAACTCTCGCCACTTCTTATCTCCTTCCCTCTCTACTGTATGGCGCCCCTCTGCTTACTAATTTATCCTCCTCACTATCCTCCAAACTAGAAATATGTTACAATAAAATCTCCAGATTTGCTACCAAAGCCAATCTTTCGCTCATCACTGTTCCTTCCCTTCACTCATTAAACTGGCTTGAACTCCATAACCAACTTGACTTTCTCCAAATCACGACTGCCTATAGACTACTATTCCAACCTACCAAGTGCCCTGCACTATCCAATATCCTACAACCATATACTCCCCATAGAACACTTAGACCTACCCACCAAAACCTAATCACAATCCACAAACCCAAGCACCCAGCTGGTCAACTTCTGCTTTTCTTCACCTTAGCAAAAAAATGGAATGCTCTTCCCTCCACTCTTAGGACCTGCGATAACCTCGAAAACTTTAAAACCCTTCTTCATTCTCACCTTTACTCAAACAGGAAATGCAACTGTACTCTTCTCCCTATACCTCTCAAGGTCTCCTACACTTTTACTCCTGGTTAACCTCCTCACCTAGCTAATCTTGCTCATTTGTATTATGTATACATAACTATACTGTAAAATCTAGCCTCAAGGCCATTTGCCTGTTTTTTTTACACCTAAACAAAATTATAATAGTTTCTTTATGAATGCTACATGTTCTGTCAGTTATGCACAGTTTCTTAGCAATTTTTCATGTAACTATGTATTGTTGGAGCTTTTCTCCCCGGGCCTTCACTGAAAACAGGCTCCCAGAGCCCAGTGGACCTCTCCGGTCATCAAACTGGAATAAATAAATAAAATAAAATATGATGTTGACCACGAGCTCTGGGTTCGGCTCCTGACTCCCTTACTCCATAGGTAAAGCTGTAAAGGCTGTAGCAAAGTTAAATGATGTAGCTTGACTTATGAAAAAGTGAAGTGTTCCTTGCTTGACTGTTTCTAGCTTACACATTAAACGTTTAAGAAAATGTCTCGTGAGCACAGACGCAAGGCAGATGAAAGTGTTATGTGATTATATTGCTGGCTTAAGTACATACTTTCACAGATGGGCGAGTGGGTGTCAGATCACCACTTCTGAGAGACTGGCAGATCTTCTGGTGAGGGAACAAGCCCTTAATACTTTGCCTAATGAAATGAGAGTCTGGTTAGCAGACCTCAAGTGCAACTCTGCAGAAAAGTTGTAGAGAAAAGGGGATCTCTACTTGGCAAGCAACACAGTACACCAGTAACAAGGGAAACTACTAATCCAAGTGCAAGGTTAGGGATTAGATGTTTCAAGTGTAAACAGAGGGGGGACACAGCAGTCAAGTATCCATCGAGGAAAAGTGAGAAACAGAAGGTGAAGGAGCCAGCAAGTGGTGATAAACTGCCAGTGGCAAGTTGTTTAGAAACAACTGGGATGCCAAATTATCACCAAAATTTATATCCAATCTTAGTAGATGGTAAACGGGTAACTGGGACACAGCTTCTGATATAACCACTGTGAGGCCTGCAGTAGTTAGAGAAGAGCAGTACTTGCTTGGGCAGTCCACCCCAGTCAGTGCACTGGGAGGGACCACATTCCAAATACCTTTGGCTAGGGTTCATCTCGACTGGGAGGGTGGAAGAGGAACCAAGCAAGTAGGTGTGTTTGAGGACATTCCTACAGATTTCCTGATCGGGAATGACCGATGATGCAGAATCTTGTGTACATGCAGTGACACGCAGTTAGGTCCAGCAGTCAGAGACCTTGAAAGATCTCATACCTGCAGCTGGGACTGGCATGGTGGCTGTTTCAGAGAAGGTGCTATCTGACAGCAGTAAGTCTGAACGTGAGCCACAGCTGCTGGTGGGTTCAGGTACTGATGTTCCCTTGGACAATGACTGCGAGGACAGAGAATGGACTCCTGGAGGTGAGCTAGAAGGTGAAGTGATATGGCAGCTGGTAGTGTCTAGAGCCTACTGTCTGCCACTCAGCCATAATGCAGGACATTCCTTCCTTAGGACATTTGGGCATAAGACATACTCTGCAAAATTTCTATTTGGTCTAGGATGTGGTGGGATACTGTAAGACTTGTGAACAGTGCCAAAAAGTTGGTAAAGCAGGGAACAAGGATAAGGCTCTGTTAATGCCTTTGCTTTGCCGGTTATTGAAAATCCATTTCAGAGAGAGTGGCTTTGGATATTGTGGGACCCCTGGGTACTCCAGGTTCTAAAGGAAAGAAATACACCTTGGTGGTAGTAGACTATTCTACCAGAGCCTGAGGCAAGTACTTTGATAGAAATCTTTCAGCACAGTAGGTTTTCCATGGGAAATCCTGATGGAGGTGTCAACTTCATGTCACACCTGCTGACTTGTCTGTGGAAGCAATGTGGCGTGAAACATGTAAAGACCAACCCCTACCATCCCCAGACTAATGGTCTTGTGGACATGTTAAACTACATTGAAGACTATGCTACAGACATTTGCAGACCAGTTCAAAAGGGAGTGATACGGCAATTTCTTCCACAGGGGTGTTCAAAAGGGAGTGGCACAAGTATTTGTCCCTCTGTGAGTACAAGTACCACCACAGGAATCTACAGGTTTTTCACATTTTGAGTTTTTATATGATCATAGGGTGAGGGGGCCTTTAGATTTAATTCAAAAGGAGTGGGAATGTGAGTGAATCTCACAATGTCTGCTGTGGCTTATGCTCTCAACTTTTGGACAAGACTTAAGGAAGCTCATGGGCTTAGCTCAAGAGAATCTAGCAGTGGCTCAACAAGAGAGTAGTATGACAGGAATGCTCTGACTCTGGAGTATGCTGAGGGACAGAAGGTAATGGGGTACTTGTTCCTGCTAGAAACAAGTTATAAGCATCTTGAGGGAGACCATTTGAGGTGGTGAGAAAAATCAATGATGTGAACTACATGGTAAATTTGGTAGTCAGGAGACAACAGCACAAAATGTACCATGTGAATACGATTAAGCCTTATGACAGGGAGGCCCCTAGTATTGAGCACTCGTACTGGATGGCAAGAAGAGTCTGAAAGGTTCATAGGTTGGTACTAGGCTATCAGCCCTACGGTCTATACAAGCCTAGCCATTACAATTCCCTGGCTATTTCTTCCCATGCTATTTACTTCAATGGACCCCTGTCTAGCAGGGCGACTGACCTGATCCCTGGGGTGAATTTCCTTTCTCCCATCCAATAGTCAAGGTTCCTTTTGAAGAGGGCCAAAGAGGCACTCTGCTTGACATGTATGGGCAACCTATTCCAGAGTCTGGGGAGTCTCTGGGTCAGGAACCTATCCCTCCAGCATGTTTTGTTTATTGTGATGACAAAGTTTAGATCCCTGGAGCTTGTGGCTCTGAGGGATTGGGAGAAGTGTAGCATGTCCAACAGCTCAGGGTTTGACTTGGCCTTGTATGTTAAGTAGAGATCGCCTCTGAGTAGACGGTGTGTGACAGAGTATAGCTGGATTTTTTTAAGGTGGTCAGCATAGGGCAACTGCTTTAGACCTGTGATTCTTTGCGGCCTTTCCGGTTGTTGTAGATGTCTTGAGAGGTACATACCAAACGGGGCATTGAATTCTATAATGGGTCTAATGAGGGATGAGTACAGTGGGACAATGACCTTTTTCTGGATGAAAAGCCCTTCGTGATGAGGTGTGCCACATAGAAGGATTTCCTGACTGTTGTGGCAATGTGGTTATCGAAGGTGAGACCACTGTCCACCTGTGTCCCCAAGTCTCTTATCACAGTGTTTAGTGTACTACCACCTATATGGTAATTCATGGGTACATGTTTTTTTCCCCAAAGGCGATAACTTAGTTATGTACTTACCATAACGATAGATGTATGTGATCCATCTCGCCTACATTCAATACTGATGGGTTCGGAGCAGAGAATCCGCTCCGACTCGGCCGTTCTGACTAGCACGAAGTCTCTCATTGGCTGGGCCAACCCTATATCCCAGGATGCACCACGCCCAAAACACCAGATCTAGTTTGCCCCCAACACATTCTTCCACCCACAGAACACACAAGAGACAAGTGCAAGAGGAGAGAAAAAATAATATCCTCATGGGAATCAAACAATACTTGTCTCCTCCAAATCCAACAGGAAGGGGGAAGGAGGGCAGGTATGTAAGAATGTAGGAGAGATGGATCACATACATCTATCGTTATGGTAAGTACATAACTAAGAGACGTAATGTGATCCTATCTCGCCTACATTCAATACTGATGGGACAGCGTCCCTAGCACCTAAATCCTGGAAGGCTCACTGGAAAACACTCCTGAGCACTGTGGAACCAAAGGAAGCACAACCTCTAGATGCCATGTCCAATTTATAATGAGAAATAAAGGTATGTGGAGAAGACCAAGTAGCCGCTGCACAAATCTCATCCACGGACAGCCTAGCGTGAAAGGCCACAAGTTGCCATAGCCCTGGTAGAATGCACCTTCACTGAAAAGAAAAGATTCCTACCCTTCAATGCATAAATGAATGAAATGCAATCTCTAATCCACTTAGCGATGGTGGCCTTGGTTACAGATCTGCCAATTCTGTTGTGCGAAAAGGACACAAACTGGTCCGATTTTCTCTCCTGTTGTGTCCTATTCAAATAAAACCTCAATTGTCTATGTACATCCAACTGGTTAAATATGTATTCTGCTTTGTTGGAAAATTGTGGAAAAAAAGACTGGTAGCTCAATAGCCTGTTGGAGACCAAATGCAGAAGACACCTTAGGGAGAAAGGAAGGATTTAGTCTTAGAGATACTCTGTTGTGAAAAATCAAATAAGGAGGTTTGACAGAAAGGGCTTGAAGCTCTGATACCCTTCTAGCTGAAGTAATGGCTACCAAAAATGCAGTCTTCCATAAGAATTTTAATTTGCAAGTGGCTGCAGGCTCGAAGGGAGGAGACGTCAAAGCTCAGAGCACCATGTCCCATGGTAGAACGGGTTGCGAAATTGGGGGGCAAATTAACTAGGCTCCTTTTAGAAAGGCTTTACACAGCTTATGACCCATGATGGAAGGCTCATGAGCTACGTGATGGAGATCGCTGCCAATTGAACCTTTATAGTGGAGACAGCGGAACCCTATCTAAAAAGTGCCGCCAAGAAATCCAACACCGCTGACACAGGGGCTGTGAGGGGATTAAGGTCACGCTGCTCAGCCCAAATAGCAAACCTCCAAAAAAAAAATATGCCATCAAGTTCTCTTCAACTCTCAAATGTAGTAACCCTACTTGTTTTTACAAACTATATTGTATGTATTTTTTTATTTGTAATCTTTATTTGCATTCTGTAACCTATATTGTATTATACTGTTCTTGGAGCTTTATTCTGTAACCTATATTCTATTATACTGTTCTTGGAGCTTTTCTCCCCGGGCCACTGAAAATGGGCACTTCATGGCCCAGTGGACTTCCCCGGTAATCAAACTGAAATAAATAAATAAATAAATAAAATTTACTAGAGTAAATCTTTCTAGTAGAAGACTTATGAGAGGAGGACAGAATCTGTAGTACCTCTGGGGTAAGAAAACAAAAGTACGGATAACTCAGGAACTCCAATTTAAATATCCTGGGGTTTATTAGGCTCCAATAAAATCCACAGCAGCAAAAAATACAAACAGCACAGTCTGAACTCCACAAGCATAAACGCCCTTCAAAGTCACTGCGCAGTGACTTTGAAGGGCGTTTATGCTTGTGGAGTTCGGACTGTGCTGTTCGTATTTTTTGCTGCTGTGGATTTTATTGGAGCCTAATAAACCCCAGGATATTTAAATTGGAGTTCCTGAGTTATCCGTACTTTTGTTTTCTTGGTTTGGTTTCCACATTTGTTTTTCTGGTTACCTCTGGGGTAAGGTTATGCTGTCTGACTAAGGAAGGAAGTGGAGTAGCCAAGCAGCGAGTCAGAGTTCGGAGGGATGGACGAGTCTGTCCCGACTGATGAGTCAATAGGTCTGGAGCTGGGTCCAGGATCCAAGGCCCACCCACCGCATATTTCCGAAGGAAGGGGAACCAAACTTGATGGGGCCAGAGTGGTGCTATCAAAATCATGCTGCTTCCCGTGTAGATTGCCTTCTGAATCACTCTTGGCAAGAGAGGGACCGGAGGGAAGGCGTAGAGTGCCAATCGTGGACTAGAGCATCCCTGGGCGGCTCTCCTTGAGGAGAGATTAGAGTGAAATAAATTTCTGCACTTCGCATTGAAGGGACTGGCAAAGAGGTCGCAGCAGGGAAGACCCCACCTGGAGAATATCTGAGCCGCCACTTGATCGTACAGGGACCAGTCGTGAGGCATCAGAATAGCTCTGCTCAGCCTGTCTGCAATCACGTTGGACTTCCCCGGAATGTGCGTTGCCACTAGAAAGTGCTGGGAAGCGATAGCCCAGCTCCACACTCTCATGGCTTCCCTGCAAAGGGGATAGGACTTGGTTCCCCCCTGTTTGTTCATATACCAGGCAACAGACATTGTCGGAAAGAATTGCAATAGTTCCCTGGGGAAGAAAGCTGTGGAGTGCCTGCAACGTTAAAAGCACTGCTCTCATCTCCAGAACATTGATATGCAAGTGAGTCTCGTGATCTTGCCACATACCTTGAACCGTCCTGCCCAGGTAATGTCCACCCCACCCCATCTGGGAGGCGTCCATGGTTACCATGGCAATGGGGGACGGGGGGGGGGGGATGAACCATCTTCCTTAATTCAGATTGGAGGGGAGAAGCCACCAACGAAGATCTTGTCTGCATCTCTCCGTAATGAAAACCGGATGGGACAAGGGCAGATCCTGATATGACCACTGGGCCGAAAGGAGCCACTGAAGTATTCGCATGTGCAACTTGGCAAGAGGGACTAGAAGGATGGTAGCCGCCATTGTTCCCAACAACTGCAGAACTGTTCTGGCTTGAGCTTTTCTGCAGGGCAATAAGGCCATAACTTGAGCCTGTAACACCTTTATTCTGTCTAAGGGTAGGAATGCTCGCATCTCTACAGAGTCTAGCTCTGTGCCGATAAAGGCAACACGCTGTGATGGCAGCAATACAGATTTTGCCCAATTGAAGGTAATTCCTAACAGATGCCGCCATTTGAAAGTGGTTCTCATGGCTTGAAGAAGTAGAGGTCTGGTGGGGGAGGTGAGGAGCCAGTCGTCTAGGTAAGGAAACACCTGGAATCCTAGACGTCTCAAGTGAGCCGTCACCACTGCCAAACACTTGGTAAACACCCTGGGGGCTGTGGTGAGACCAAAGGGCAGGGCCTGGAATTGGAAATGACTGGCTCCCAGCCGGAAGCGTAAATGATGCCTGGAGGCCTCGTTTATCTAGATGTGATAATAGGCGTCCTTGAGATCTATGGAGCACATCCATACTCCTTTCTCCAGCAAGGGGAGAATTGATTGTAACGTGACCATTCGGAACTTGGACTTTTTCACAAAGCAGTTTAAACGGCTGAGATCCAGAATCGGTCTCAAGTCCCCTGTTCTTTTCGGCACCAAAAATAATCTCGAGTAAGTTCCTGATCCGATCTGGTCTGCGGGGACTGATTGGATGGCTCCTATTCTTATCAGCTTTGAGATTTCTAGTGCTGCTTGATCCAGTTGACTGGGTGGAATGTCCGGGATTCTTTTTGACGGTGGGGGAGAACAGATGAAGGGAATGGTATAACCTCAGGCGATGATTCGAAGCACCCATCGATCCTGAGTGATGGACTCCCAGGCCGGAAGATGCTCTGAAAAACGACCCCCGACTGGCTCCGGAGACGCACAGTCAGGTAATCCCTCAGGGATGCTGGAAGGAGGAGCCACGAAAGGATTCGCGGTTTCCTGTATTGCCTCTGGGGCGACGTCTTCTGGAGTAATTTCCCCCTCCTCTGCCTTGTGTTTGTGTATCATGTCTACCAAAGAAAAAGAACATAAGCTATCGGGCTTTAAAAAATGTGCAAAGTGTAGCTATAAAATGTCTTTGACAGACGGTGACACGATTTGCGTATACTGCCTTGGCGCCAAACACTTGCAAGAATCTTGCAGTGTCTGTCATGCTTTCTCTTCGAGAGTTTTGCAGGAGAGAAACTTATCCTGAAGGGTTTAATCAAACCCTCCTTTGAGGAAGCTGTTTCTCCTCCCTCTGAAAAGTCCAGGGCTAAGTCGAAAAAGAAGTCCCCGGCTCCGTCCTCTTCTTCAGAGCTGCCGGAGAAAAGATCCAGGTCGATGTCACCTTTCTTGGCTCCACTGGTCTCGGAGCTGTTGGCTATGGGGTCTAAAGCTGTGTCTCCTTCCTCGGCTCCATTGGTCTTGGAGTCGCAGGATTCAGGGTCGACAGCAGGGTCCACTGTCTCTGTTCCAGTGGTTTCGGAGCTGCAGGTAATACTTTCCATTTCGGAGCCGGCTTCTTCGGTTCCTCTGATTTCGGCGCCGAAGGAGGTTTCGGTGCTTCTCGAGCATGCTCCAAGTTAAACGCCGAGACACAAGATAGGGCAAAGGCCCTCTAACTACAACGGGCCTAGCCCGCCAAACAGAAGGATCACTCACACAACAGGAATAAACAATCCCACTCAAACAACAAGTCAATTACCACAACGTAGCTATGAAAATAGCTTTTGAATATAAATTTTCCTTAAGAAAACTGCTATGAGATATGAAAAAAAAATCACAAAGAGGGTACTTGGCCACAGCCAAGTTGAGAGCACGTCGACACTCCAAGAGTGGCAAACGAGAACTGGGGTTTTGGGCGTGGTGCATTCTGGGATATAGGGTTGGCCCAGCCAATGAGAGACTTTGTGCTACGTTTACAGTGTGGGTTCCATCAGTAAGCCAGTTAGCAACCCATTGGGTGATGTAGGGATTAATGCCCAGCTTAGTAAGTTTATGTACGATTCCAGAGTGGGGGATGGTGTCAAAGGCCTTGGCAAGGTCTAGATAGGTTGCGTGCATCACCTTACCCTTGTCAATGGCTCTGGAGACTGATTTGAAGAAGTCAATCAGGTTCGGGAAACGAGATCTGCCCCTCACGAACCCAAACTGGGTAGGGTCCAGTGTTTGAAAGTTGCCAATGTCTTAGTTACATGATAATACGCTCCATGGCCTTGCAGATAAGGCTAGTCAGACTGATGGGACGGTAGTTTCCAGGATCCAAGGTAGATCCCCCTTGTGGAGTGGGATAACTGCAGCTCTGCACCACTTCAGTGGGCATGAAACCTTAGGTGAGGCTATGATTAAACATGACACTTAGGTGAGGTGCCAGTTTATACCATAGTTCATGTAGTACACAGCCCGGGATGTCATCTGGTCCCATGGATGCTGTATTCTTAGCTTTGGAGAGTGCGTTTTTTTTTACCTGTGTGGCCGTTATTACCAGAATTTGGCAATCTTCCGGTACTGAGATGGGCCATTTAGGGGGTGAGAGGGGGTTGAAGTTGGCACAGAATCGATATGCCAGGATATTGGCAATATCCTTGGGATCAGTATATTTAATGCCATTCTGTTTTAGCTCAGAGCAGATCTGAGCATTGCCATGTACATTCTTGACAGTTATAGAATGCCTTGTGGTTGTCTTTGGAATCTTTGGCAATTTTATTTTCATAACTAGCTTTGAAGGATTTTATGAGGGATCTCAGTTTCTTACGGAGGCTGGTAAGGGAGTTTTTTGCATCCTGGGATTTTCCTCTTTTATGCAACAGTTTCTTCCTTTTTTTGTAAAGTTTGTTTATGGCAGGGGACCACCAGGTTGGCTTCCTTTTTTTGGAGGAGAGCATCTTGGTTCTATTTGGGATGGCACGATTCATGCATGAGTGGATGTGCTCGTACAGTGCTTTTGCGTAGGATTCAGCAGTTGAACTTTCAGTTCCCATCTGCATGGGTGTCATGAAGTTCGTCACTTCTGACTTCAGTAGCATGAAGTTGGCTTTGGAGAAGTTTTTTATGGAGGTTTCCTTACTGGGGGGTGGGATGTGGATGTTAAGGTTAATTAGCTTATGGTCAGACCTGACTAATGAGGGGTGACCACAGGTGTGGAGCACTGATTTCCCATGTTGGTAATGACCAGGTCTAGGATATTGGAGCCCCTGGTGGGACTATGGATTAGTTGATCCAGGGCATTGGAATTTATGAATTCCAAGAACCGTTGGGCAAATGTGTTGGTACATTGAGTAGTTTTCCCAGTTAATGGCAGGGTAGTTAAAAATCACCCAGTATTAGGGTGTTTGGTTCTATCTTAATATTTTCCAGTATGTTTAGAAAGGTGTAGTGAGAATTTTGGGGTATGGTGGGGGATCTGTAGCAAGCTACAATTTGGATTGCAGTCTTAACTAGTGTTAGTTGCACCTGGAGAATTTCAGACGCATTGTGTTGGGCAACTAGCCTGGTGGTGTGAATATCCTTGGTGAATATTGACACTCCTCCACTTTTGGTGCTTCGGCCCTGGTTTGGTGGCCAAAAAGTACGGTAAGAGTTGTAGCCTGGTATTGCAGGGGTGCTCTCTGGAGCCTTGAACCAGGTCTCAGTTACTGCACAGATATCGATGTTCTCTATTTTTAGGAGTGCATCGAGAGTGTGCACATTGAGGTTTAGACTTCTAGCATTGAGTAGCATTACCTTCAGATTTTGCATGCTTGTACCAGTTACGGTGGCGGTTTTGTCCTTTGAACATTGCCTAAAAAAGGCACTATAGGGGTGGCAGGAGCCTTAGCCAGTAACCCGAATCTCAGGGGCGACAGTAACCCGAATCTCAGGGGCGACAGGTGCAGACCATCACTGGCAAAGCATTGTGGTCTGTCGAAAATGTCATCCCAGGCAGACAGATACTGGATCCCCTTTGAATGACACCAGAAGCTTAGCCAGTTGAAGTCAATCATTTTGTCCTTATATTGTGGCATCACTCTGGGCGAAGGCAGGATGCTACTCAGGGCTAGGGTCATACCTGCCTGGGCCACATGATCCGAGAGCTCTTCCATGTCTCTTCATGCAGTCCAAGGAGGTAAGTCTCAAGTCATTCACTCCAACATGGACAATGACAGAGTCATATTTGTACTTCTTGTGGAGTGACTCGAGTGCATGCGTTGTGGCGGATCCTGGCACCAGACAGGCAGCAGACTGTAATTTTCTCCTTGTTCAACCTGGTGAGTGGGACATCAGTGTACCAGACTCTAGAGTCACCTATGACTAAAGTGTTAGGTACGTTGTCTTGCCTTAGGGGCTGTTGCTGGGTGGCACACTGGTGTTGTGAACTATGCGACACTTTGGTTGTGATTGATGTTAGTTTGCGTTTCAGCTTCAGAGGTCCTTGTTGCTTGGGCAGGTTACAGTTAAGGGCCTCTGCACATGTGGATTTAGTGTTGCTATATTTGGGTGTTGGTGGTGTGGGTTTAGAAGGGCTATGTATTGCTCGAGGTGTAGTGTGGGTGTTAACCTTCTCCTCTTGACTGTCTAGCACAATCTTGGGTGGAGAGAGCTTTGCTTCCATTTTGGCTATGTAAGTACATCTCTCTCAGGTTGTAGTGTTGGGTGGTAGGAGGAGAGGGTTGTCTGTGTACATGAGGCAATTGCTGCATTGCCCCAGTATGCCCAGATTCACCAGGTGGACAGGAGAAATCACCGGAAGCTGACCCTTGGACATGACTTGTTTGGTGCTTTTTGTTTTTGTAAAGTACAGGAGCCATTTTCCCTTACCTTAGCAAGGTACTTTGCAATTATAGGCTGTTTAGTGCCTACTATTAATTTCTCCTCATTAAAAAGGAGAGTGGAGTGCTTGTATCGGTTTAAGGCTTCCTATTGCTTTCCAGCAGTATTAGAGCAAGTGCTAGTCACAGGGATGCTTAAAGGTAAGATGAAAAAAATGCACACTGCAGTGTGCACCACAGAAGTTAGATGTGTAAGTAGGTAACTGATCTTTAGGGTGAGGCTAGGATTTGCACCTCTGTGGAAGAAATCACAGTATCACCACAGTCAACGCCTAAAGTCCATGAGATAAAAATGGTATTGCAGGAGTTTGAAGATAAGTTCACAGGGGAACCTGGGTGCATTGACTGCGCAGCACCATGTGGACACAGGACTCCAAAAACCTGTTAAGCAGGTTCCTTATAGACTACCTGAGAGAGTGAAGCAGACTCTCAAAGAAGAAATAAGGGAAATGCTAGAACTAGGGATAATTCAAGAGTCTTAACAGTCCTTTGGCACTAGCACTACTGGAAAAGCCCAAGAAGGATGGTATGAGGTGGAGTCTAGGATTACAAGCATATATGACCATACAGCATCGGAGTGAGGCTAATAATGCTCATGTAAATAGAATGCTCAGGAAAGGAGTGGGTTGATATTCCCAGGTAGACACATTTTCTCAAGCGTTGGTTTTCTAGGGTCACTTGAAAGCCATGCTTGAGTCACTGGGGGGGGGGTGTAAAGAAACTGAAAACAGTCATCTGTGTTAGCATGTCTGGCAGGAGATTTGTGGAGATTCTTAGAGCAACTTCTATTTGTACGCCAGAATGCCAGACACTGGAAATGTAATTTTTAAAATGCTGAGTATTTTCCTGTTTAAACAGAGAGCTTAAAGAATCTGTCACTGCTTTGATAGTTTTAACTGTGCATGCTTGCATGCTTAAAAAGGACATTCTAAAGTACAAACTGTGGAGAATCAGATGAGCATTATGTGATGTCAAAGGAATGTTCCTTCTAATGGACTGTAAACAGCTGACTGATGTAAAGAGAATCTTGTTTGCAGACAGTTATATTTTGAAATTAGACTGTTGAGACTGCTGAAGACAATTGACACTGTAAAGCGGAGTAGGTTGTCAAGTACTGAGTAGTCATAGGACACCAAGAAAACCGTAAATAACCCAAGTGTGATGACTGCAGCAGTGTAACACGATGAACATCTTATTGTTAAGAGTGGAAAAGAATGGACCATCTTTGAGCAGCTCAGGGACTGTATTTAGTTAGATCAGGAAAGCTACTGATAGATTTTTTTCTTGGACAGATTCCTACCCTGCAGTTTGATTTGACTTTCTGGTGACTGAATTTTAATGTTTGAGAGTTATTGCTTTGCAATTTTGTAATCAGTTTTGCTTCTTAATTTTATTTTTCATTATTTCATATTATGGCTGGAAACCAGCATTTTTCTTTAGAGATTAGGGAATGCTTCTACCTGTTTGATACAAACCACTTCACCCTGAGACCTGGCTGTTCTGGTCCCAGCCATCATTTACTCTGATAATTAGACACTCAATGCATGAAGACCATCTGATTGGTGGCAGAGTTTCTGTATTTTGGGAAAGAGAGAGCTGGAAATATGTGTCAGGCTTTCTCAGAAGTGTCTGGATATGTGAGACTGAGGGCGAGTGTATGAGAGGTCTTAAACTGGGGAAACTTTGCTTTGAAGTGTGTAATAAAAATATAGGTTCATGCTAGGCTATCTGCCCTAGGGCATTTATAAGCCTAGCCAGAGTGCGTTTGGCTTTCGCCACCCATTTGAAATTAATTTTGCTATGCCCTTTTTCGAGGTTAGTATACTGTGCCTCTGTCTAACAGTGACACAGAAGTGATACCCGGGGTAAACCTACGATCTCCCATCCACTCATCAAGATTCCTCTTGAAGAGAGTCAATGAGGGACTCTGCCTAACCTGGACTGGGATTTTATTCCAGAGTGAAGGGAGCCTCTGGGTTATGAATCTGTCCCTCCAGCATGTCCTATTTCAGTGCTGAGGTTTCAAGACTCTCGAGCACGTAGCTCAATGGAATTTGGATTTTGAGGTGCAGCATGTCCATTAATTCTGGGTTGGACATGGCTTTACACGTCAGGCACAGATCGCCTCTGAGCAGGCAGTATGCCACTGAGTAGAGCTGGAGTTTCTTTAACCGGGCAGCATATGGCATCTGTTTGAGCCCTTTGATCCTCTTGGCGAGGTACTTTTGGGGTCTTTCCAGTTGCTGCAGGTGTCTGGTAAGGTACATCCCAAAAGGGGCATTGTACTTAATTATGGGCCTGATGAGGCATGAGTAAAGAGGCACGATGACCTCCCCTGATCTAGATGTGAATCCCTTCATGATTAGGTGGGCTATATAAAATGTTTTTCTAACCACTTTGGCCACGTGGTTGTCAAATGAGAGATTGCTATCAACTTGGGTCCCCAGGTCCCTAATTACTTCTTCTGTACTTAATGTTTTACCACCTATGTGGTAATTTGTGAGCACTTTGTTTTTTCCAAAGGGAATGACTATACACTTTTTGGCGTTTAGCTCGAGGCCATTGCTCTGGCACCAGTTGTCTGTTTCTATGAGGCCCTTTTGGAGGATGCTTGTGTTGGCTGGAGTCTCGATTATGGCGCCCAGTTTGCAGTCATCTGCGAACTTGGTCAGCCACAGTCCTTTCGTATTGGCCTGTACCTCCGAGAAATATATACCGAACAAGAGAGGTCCCAGGACTGAGCCTTGTGGGATGCCACTTGTAACTGGTTTGGAGTCTGACATGGCTCCAGCAATTCTAACCATGTGGGTTCTGTCCTTGAGCCAGTTTGCAACCCATTTAGTGACATAGGGGTTTATATTTAAGCTGGTGAGCTTATCTATAATGCCCGAGTGGGGTATTGTATTGAAGGCTTTTGCAAGGTCCAGGTAGGCTGTGTGGACCACCTTCCCCTCGTCAATGGCCTTGGTGACTGTTTCAAAGAAATCAACCAAGTTTAAGAGGCGGGATCTGCCCTTAAAGCCAAACTGGGTAGGATCTAGTGTCTGTAGGTCCCCAATATCTTTATTTATGAGGTCCATGATGATCCTTTCCATAGCTTTGCAGACCAAGCTAGTCAGGCTTATGGGGCGATAGTTTCCAGGAGCCGTTGAGGAACCACCTTTGTGGAGAGGGACCACTGTTGCTGCACGCCACTCTTTGGCTACATATCCTGCAGTAAGGCTGAGATTGAACTGTAGTTTTACGTTTGGTTTTAGCTTTTCTTGGAGTTCATGTAGGACGCAGCCCAGGACATCATCTGGTCCCATTGATGCTGTGTTTTTTGCTTTGGAGAGGGCGGCTCTTACCTGAGCATCTGAGATGTCAGGGGGGCAACACTATGCTGGGATAGATATATGCCCTTTTGGTGGGGGGGGGGGTTGCCAACATCCTAGCTGACAGGTTTAGCGCAATGTCTGTGGGTTCGGTGTATTTTGTGTCATTTTGGACTAATTTTGAGCATATCTGGGAATTCTCACCCAGGTTCCTAATATGACTAAAGAAAGCCTTGTGATTATCCTTAGTGTCCTGTGCAATTTTTCTCTCGAAGCTGTCCTTAGACGATTTTATGAGTGCCCGTAGTTTTTTGCTAATACTGATCAGAGATGCCTTCTCTTTTTGGGATTTTGCTCCATCATGTAGTAGCTTCCTCCTTCTATTGTATAGTTTGTTTATGGCTGGGATCCACCATACAGGACGTCTGCCTTTGGAGGATTGGGTCTTGGTTTTATTTGGGATTGCATGATCCATGCATTCCTGAAGGTGTTCACAGAATGTGTTTATAAAGGATTCTGCGGTCTGGGCCGTATTTTCCACAGGCCCGGGGGCTTTGAAGGATTCCACCTTGGTTTTGAGGAGTGTGAAATTTGCTTTAGAGAAGTTTTTCACTGATTTTCTGGGCAGGGGGTGTGGTCGGTATGTAAATATTCAGTGAGATTAGTTTATGGTCTGATCTTACCAGTGAGGGATACACTTCTGGTCTGGAGCAGGGAGTCCCCATGTTGGTGATGCTCAGGTCCAGTATGTTTTCCCCTCTTGTGGGAGTGGCAACAAGTTGTTCCATAGCATTTGAGTTTATAAATTCTAGGAACCTTTGGGCTAGGGTGTTGGAGCTAGAGTAATGCTCCCAGTCTATGTTTGGGTAGTTGAAGTCACCCAATATAATGGTGTTTGGAGAGACCTTCATATTTTCCAGTGTTATCAGGAAGGCCGAGTGGGGTTCCTGGGTTTGGGAGGGTGGTCTGTAGCAGTCTATAAACTGGAAGGCAGTTTTACCCAGTTAGTTTCACACTGATAGTCTCTGATGCTTCGTGCTGTGCCACCAACCTGGAGGTGTGGGTATCTTTGACGAGTTTTGGGGCCGAAAAGCATGGTATGAGGTATAACCTGGTAGTGCTGGGGTGCTCTCGGGAGCCTTGAACCAGGTTTCTGTTACTGCACAGATATCGATGTTCTCCATGCTAAGGAGAGTTTCGAGTGCGTGCATCTTGAGGTTTAGACTTCTGGCGTTGAGTAGAAATTACTCAGTTTCTTATCCCTTGTGATACCTATGAAGGTGGGTTTGTCTTTTGAGCCTTGCCTAAAAAAGG
Source organism: Protopterus annectens (assembly GCF_019279795.1). Classification (NCBI taxonomy): domain Eukaryota; kingdom Metazoa; phylum Chordata; order Ceratodontiformes; family Protopteridae; genus Protopterus; species Protopterus annectens. The sequence goes on along the minus strand of NC_056738.1, from coordinate 303,839,500 downwards.
CACTACGGGGTTAGCAAGAGCCCTTGCCAATATCCGAAAGCCCAGGGGTGACAGGTGCAAGCCGTCCCTAGCGAAGCATCGTGGCTTGTCGAGCATGTCATCCCAGGCTGACAGGCATTGGATCCCCTTTGAATGACACCAATACTTAAGCCAATTGTTGAAATTGATCATCTTGTCTTCATATTGTGGCATCATTCTTGGTGAGGGTAAGATGCTACTCAAGGTCAGGGTCATACCGGCCTGGGCTACATGCTCAGAGAGCTCCTGGGCTACATGCTCAGAGAGCTCCTCTATGTCCCTGTATATCTGGGTGGACAGCAGTATCTCACCATTTAGGCTATTTACAGAGTTGGGCATGGTATGAAGCATTATCTGGAGCATCCCCTGTCCTTAAAGGACAGGGATAAAGGGACCTGGAAATGTTGAGTATACAAGTATTGTTACATATTCTTGAGGGGACATTTGTCACTGTAGGCGAGTTCCAGATTAGAATCCATTTGGCCAACGGGAATTGTAATAGCAAGGGTTTAGCCTACCCGAGTATTTGTTTAGGTTGCCAAGGATTTTACATGGGAAAAACAGAGCGTGTTCTCCATAAGCATATTTACGAGCATTTATATGCCATAGAAACCAAGAACCCCAATAACTCCCTATTCAAAACACACACTGACTTGTACAGGGCAAGCTAGTTTTAAGTTCAGGATTTTGGAAAATGTGTTGAGAGACCCCAGTGGTGGGGATTGGGGTAATAGAATTAGTAACAGTGAAATCTGATGGCAGCTTAAATTAGGAGCCATGTACCCACCAGGAATGAACGAACATTTTTCTTTAGCGCCTATTTTAAAAGATAAAGCACGTATACTTTGACTCTTGCTGCACATTTTGTAAGGCTTTTGTATGTTTTAATACGTTTTAAACAATAGTATTAAGCAATATAAATGTATGTTGCAAGGTTTACTACATATGTAATTAATTGATTCAATTATACTGGGTGTGTGTGTTTTTTTTTTTTTTTAAATTAAAAGGTGATTATGGAACGGTTATTTAAACAGCCGAAATGGTGAGACACTTTGGTTTGAAAAAGTCCACGTTTTAAGTGCACGAAAGCACTTACCATTTGGAACTGTTTTTGCTTGACTTATTTTGCTGCTATTAATATTGCTGCTATTGTGCTCTTGGCTGTTCAACAAGCCATTTTATGAACTTCTAGTAACTTCGGTGAATAAATTGAGTGGAAAATTGCATTTACATTCTTATGACTGCTAGCAATATACAACTGAAGGGATGTGGTAAAGCCTCCACCATTACCCTTTTATTATACATTAATCCATTGCTAGCACTGGTGAAGCAGTGCTAATCAGTATAAATGTCAAGTTAAAGTTATTTACGACAAAGATTAGTTCTGATTAACGCTTTACTAGGTTATGCTGTGCCACAAACACACACAAACTATTTTAGACTGGAAGGCTTCCCAGCACCTTCAAACCACTTTTATCACTCCAGGTACATGTTGTCATTAGGTCTACAGCAATAGCTAGCCCTTATGGTAGACATGGCTATCCTCAATGAGAGAGGGGGTGGGGAGAGACTTTGTTGGTGAGAATTGGAAAGTTTTTCACCAGGGAATCAAGAAATTTCTCACCCAGCATGGGTTAATGCAAACAAACTGTAGTCTTCCTCGTTTCAGAAGGATGCAATAATGTGTGGAAACAAGGAATGGAATTTGAGAGAAGATGGTGTTTTCAGCAGGAGTGGTAAAAAGGATGATTTGTTACAGTACTCCACTTCTAGAAAAAAATAAAATAAAATAAGAGGTGCCTCCTGAACCAACTCAGAGACAAGACTGGGGAAGTGGCTTAGTTTTCAATACCACACTTTGCCAGCTATGGCAAGAGCCCAACTGGCATGCATACTCTCTCAAAAAGAAACTTGACCGTCTAGTTGCATGTTTCAACACATGATGAAACAACTACTGGTTCAAGTTGGATAAGACATGGAAGTAGCTTTTCCATGGCCTTGATGCCAGAATTAATGTAGCAACAAGGTTGAGAACACTGCCTCAGCAGCACACAGTAGGGGGCCATATGGTTGATAGAGAATGTTCATTACATTAGGCCCAACAAGAATGGTTTGTGCTCACATGGTGACACTACATCAAATGGCGAGTCAGTGCAGTGCAACACTACTTGCTATCAAGCTCAGATAATCTCATCTTGGACCTTCCAGTGTGTTCTTACCAGGGCTGTTTTTCTGTATTCCTGTGTCCTACCCTCAGGCAGAATAGACCACCAAAGTGTATTGCAAATCCATCCTGTAAAGGCAGTCTTCCAAAAAAGGACTGGGAAGGAAGTCTCCTAGTTCACAAGCACCCTCCAAAAGGTCCCCAATCAAGGAAGTACTCACTATAGAAGACTCCCACAAAGGGGTAACAGAAGCCATTCATCTACATGCAAGATCATATGAAGTTTAAAAAGCCATTTGCTACAATGACAAATGCTCTAGCATTTGCAGGAGTCCAGCCACCAGAATTCTGTATTGAAAGTAGCTTTCATCCAGAAAACTGCTTACGTGAATCAGACAAATCCAACACCTCCATCAAGTTACTCTGGGGCAACAGAGGCATGTCCTTTGAGAATAATTTGCCATAAAAATTTCTGCACAATTTACCTAAAGTCAGTGAAGTGCACAATAGGATGCAGCATTCAGAACCATTCTTGTTATACAGAAAAATAGGGTTCTTATGATCCCTTGGAAAAAATATGTACCTATCCCAAAATTTCGGGACAGAAGGCCTGGTCAAGCGTAGCCCTTCTCAGGACAGCACAATGTTCAAATATGTAGCCATCCACAGTCATGATGAGAACCAAATGGTCCTTTGTGAAGGACCTCAACACAAGTGAACACAATTCATGAACCAGTAGTACTGCCCCCAGAGATGCACCCCAGAACTATAGGCAGAAGGTACAATTGTGCAAAATTTTACTGTAACAGAAGATGTCCTTCCCTTCACTGTTGCAGTATTCTTTACTAATGGAATCCCCTGCCAAGAGCAGCCTAACATCTGGTCAGTATAGCAAAGCCTTAGATTTTCTAGTGTCATACATCACGCGTATGCTCCCCGCTCCCAGCACAGGGCATAAAGGTGATGAGGGAGCAAATACTGCAACAGTAAAGAGAAGGACATCTACTGTTATGGTAAGATTTTACACAACTGTACTATGTCCTTCCATATCATGGTTATAATGTTCTTTACTAAAAAGAGAGTAGAAAAGCTAAACAGGAAACTTGGGTGGAGGAAGGCCCACTAGGGCCCTCAAGAAATCCATGCACGACAGCCCTGCCACAGCCAGCTCTAGTCCTGGAAACCACACCCAGTTTGTAAAGGCATGGACAGAAGCCCAAGTAACAGCCTCAAGGATGGAACTGGCATCCAATCCTTTGTAAAATGCACCAAGAAGCCACAGCCCTGGTAGAATGAGCCTTAATCAAAGGAGCCTTTACAAAAAGAGAAAGTCTTTTCCCATGAAAAGAAAAATAAGAAATGGCCTTAGATCCATGAATAAATTGACTTGCTTAGATACAGACAAACCTAAAGATCTAGGATAAAAAAAAAACAAAAAAAAAAATAGGAGAAAGAGTTGCTTAGACTTACAATTGTCTTAACCTCATCTAAATAATATATGATCTCCCTATGCAAATCCAAGGTGTGAAGAATCTTTTCACTGGCAGACTGTTGAGAAGGAAAAGTACACAAATTAACAGACTAAATTAAGAGAATTCATTAACCACCTTGTGCATAATAAATTAGTATGAAGAGACACTTTGTCCCTATGTAAAGCCAAAAAACAAGGAACAGCCTTAAGGGCCTAAAGCTCAGACACTCTCCTAGCTGAGGTAAGGGCCAAAAGAACGGTCTTCCATGTACAATGCTGCAAGTAAAAGTAATCTGAAGCTACAGGCTCAAAAGGAGCCCAAGTCAATTTTTCAAGCACAAAATTAGTCTCAGGAAGGAGGAACAGGCTTCCTGGGAGGTTCAATATGAAGGACGCCTTTAAGAAATTGGAAACTGTTTGTTTGACCTCAAACCTAAAGGCAAAAAAAAGGGGGGGGTCAAAGGCAGACAAGTAGAAATAGGTGAAAGGTGAGCTTTAACTGAAGAGTATGCCAACCCAGGATGCAGCAATTCACACAAGAGAAGCTCCACAGAAAGTCGATCCTAATTACGAGCAAGTCACCACAGAAAATCTCTTCCATACACGCACAAGATTTTTCTGACCTCCTACAGAACCTGAAGCATGCCCTCAGAAAAAAAGGTGCCTAAAAGGGATCAAAACCATATCACCCAGTGTCAATTGGAGAGTGGACAATTGAAGACGGATGAGACCATTTGTCTTGAGTGAGTAGTTCCACCTTGGTAACGTGGTGATTTGCCCTTGGCTACATGTAGTAGAAACCAATGCTATTTGGGCCAAAAGGGAGTCACCAGCAAGATTTTGGGGGAGTACTGCTTTATATTGAGGACCATCCTCAATACAAGAGGAAGGAGAGGGAAGGCATAAAAAAAACAACCCCCCCCCCCTTTTTTTTGTACAAGGCAGGGCCACCCTCCTTCCATGCCAGAGGACTGGGGACTCTAGCACAAGAGGAAGCAGTCTGTTCAGAGGGAAGGCAAAAAGATGAAGAGTACCAAACTGGTGGACAATGTCCAAAAACACATCTGAAGCATCCACTCATCAGCCTACATTACTGACCTGCTCAGCAAGTCTGCCACAGTCTTTTCTTCTGAAAGAATATAAACAGCCTGAAAGGGTTACCAAACAATGGAAAAACCAGATTCCAAACCTGAAGACCTAGTTTGCACAGGTGGCAAGACCCACAGGTCTCAACTGTCCAGATTTTCACATGAAAAGTTTTGTCTTCCTCATAAAATTTGTTGTTTCCTAGCAAATCATTGGGAAGATCAAATGAGTGGTCAAAAATAATGACATGCACTTGAGTTTTAAACGTCATAAACTTCAGAAAATGCATGTTAACACAAATCTTTATTTTAATGACTTTATAAGCTTACTAGAGCAATATCTAAAATGTGTCCCTATTTTTCAGCCTTTGTCCCCCATAATTTTTGGCTTTGTCTGGAATTCTTGCACGAGAGGTATGGCAGTGCCCCCCCTGTTTGATATACCATATCATTGTAGTACTGTCTATAAAGATTTTGAGATGCCCTGGAAGAATGGAAAGCCTGAAGAATCAGAATTAGTATAAGGGGTTAAGGTGGGATGAAATGCTCATGGAGAGTGCCCTCTTTTTTTTTTTTTTGCAAATCACTTTCAATTTCTCACCTGCAGTTTTGGTATCTGTGTTCAGTGTAATGTCAGAAAGGCTTTATTTCAAAGACTCTTGGTCAGATACAAGAGAATATACTGCATCTATTTTAAGGAAAAGGATACAATACAGCTCAATGACATTCAGCCCCAAGAAACCTCAAGCCGCTAAACCAGAGTGATAATTAGCCCACTTCAAAATTAATACGGTCAGAATGAAAAACAGTTAAACAAGTCACCCTTCATAAGAAATTCTGTTTTCAGGTACATGCCACAAAGTCTGCAATTAGTTTGCTTTTATACCTTCATCAGGAAGGGTCTATGTTGCATACGACAGCTTACACAGTACCGGACCTGCTCTATGCAGTGCACAATGACTATTGCTGTGTCTAACAGACTATAGAAATATTCAACTTTTGGTATTACACTCATACAAGCATAATACGGCCATATGTATTTACTTATTTAAATGTTAAGATCACAGCATGGAGTTGCTTAAGGCATTCCATAATGACTTCAGACCAATGCTATGGAATGCAGACATGGAAGACATTCTAGCACCCCAGAAACTAGGAGAAAAACAAAATCAGGTTTTCAATACTTAATCTTTGCTCGTCAACCATATATGTATACTCTGCCCTTGTACATCTTTTACCATAATTCTTTTTACTTAAAGTACTTATTTTGGGAGAGACTGGCCACAGTTAAGTAGGTTAACCTGAGAGTTTATAACTACATTCCAAAAATAGTTATTTCATAGGTTCACAGGTGTGTACTTGGCCAACGGCCCTAGAGCCTTTACAAGCCTAACCCACAGAAGTGTCCCGGCATCATGCCACAGTTAGTACCTAGGTGCCTCTTATCAAGTATAGCCACTGGAGTGATCCCCAAAGTGAACTTTCTATTTCCCATCCACTCAAGATTTCTCTTGAAAAGGGCCAGTGAGGTACTCTGCTCGACATGTATGGGAAGTCTATTCCAGAGCATAGGCAATCTCTGGGTTATGAACCTGTCCCTCCATAGCATGTTCTGTTGATTGTGATAACGAGGTGGAGGTCCTTGGAGCGTGTGGTACGGAGGGATTAGGATTTCTTTAGGTGCAACATTTCCAACACGGCTGGATCAGACATGGCTTTGTAAGTCAAGCAAAGATCACCTCTTAACAGACAATATGAAACACAGAAAAGCTGGATTTTTTTTTTTGAGTCTGTCCATGTAGGGCATGTGTTTAAGGCCTAGGATCCTCTTCATGAGGTACTTTTGTGGCCTTTCCAGCTGTTGCAGGTGTTTAGTGAGGTACATGTCAAATGGGGCATTATACTCAGATTGGTCTAATGAGGGAAGAGTAGAGAGATCAGGACCTCTTTATTCCTGGATGCAAACTTCTTGGTAATGAGATGTGCCACACAGGACTTTGACCACAGTGGCAATGTGATTGTCGAAGGAGACGTTGCTGTCAACCTGTGACCCTAGATCTCTTATAAACGCCTTCAGTGTTCAGTGGGCTACCATCAAAGTAGTTAATTAGTGGGAACAGTTTTTTTTCCCCAAAGGGAATGACTATGCATTTTTTGTCATTAAGCTTAAGGCTATGATTTCGACACCAGTTGTTGGTCTCAGTGAGGCCTTTCTGTAGGACATCTACATCACTTGGGAGTTAATAATGGCCCCCACCTTACATCATCAGCAAACTTGGTTAGCCAGAGTCCCTCCGTGTTGGCCTAGACTTCTGAGAAGATGCCAAACAGGAGAGGACCCAGGACAGATCCCTGTGGGACTCCATTCGTGACTGGTCAGTAGTCTGACTTGGAGTCTGCTACTTTCACACTGTGGGTTCTGTGAGCCAATTTGCAACCCACCCAGTAATATAGGGGTTGCTGCCTAGTTTGGCGGGTCTGTCAATTTCCAAGTGGGGAATGGTATCAAAGGCCTTGGCCAGACAAAGGTAGGCTGTATGAGCTTTCCTTGCCCTCATCCACAACTCTGGTGGTGACTGAAAGAAGTCAACCAGGTTGAGCAGGCATGATCTACCCTTCAAAAATTGAGCAGACATGATCTACCCTTCACAAAACCAAATTGCGTGGAATCCAGAGTTTGGAGATTTCCTATATCCTTGTCAATTAGGTTCATGATGATGCGCTCCATAGCCTTACATATCAGACTCATCAGGCTAATGGGGCGATAATTCCCAGGGTCTGTAGTTGCTCCTCCTTTATGGAGAGGAATTACTGTAGCAGTGCGCCATTCTGTAGGGACAAAGCCTGAGGTGAGGCTATGACTGAACAGTGCACACAGATGTGGTGCCAGTTCACTTTGTAGTTCATGCAGAACACAGCCAGGGATATTGTCAGGTCCCATGGAAGCTGTATTCTTGGCCTTGGACAATGCAGCTTTAACCTGTGCTGCAGTAATGCTAGGTGCCTGGCATTCTTCCGGTGTTGTAATTCGTCCTTTAGACGTGGAGAGGGAGTAAAGCTGGCACTGAATCTGTTGGCCAGTATGTTGGCAATATCTGTTGGCTCAGTATAAGAGGTCAAATTGTGCAGTAACTCCGAGCAAATCTGGGTATTGCCATGGAGATTCTTGATACAACTGTAGAAGGCTTTGTGGTTGTTTTTAGTGTCTGCTGCAATTCTGCCTTCATAGCTATCTTTAGAGGTTTTGATGAGGGATCTCAATTTTTTGTTGAGGCTAATAAGGGAGTTTTGCCAGTCTTGGGACTTCGCCTTTTTCTGCAGCAGTTTCTTCCTTCTGTTGTACAGTTTAAATGGCAGGGGACCGCCAGATTGGCTTCCTTTCTTTGGAGGAGAGCGTCTTTGTTCTGTTGGGTATGGCTAGTTCATGCATTTATGTACATGTTCGTACAGTGCAATGGTGTACGATTCGGTAGTCATGCACCTATTTTCCATTTGTATGGGTGCCGTGAAATTAGCCACCTCTGTTTTTAGGAGCCCAAAGTCAGCTTTGGAGAAGTTTTTCATGGTGGTTACCTTTGCTGGTGTGGATGAGATGTGGATTTCCATGGTAATTAGTTAGTTTGTGGTCGGAATATACTATTAATGCCGAACAACTGTTGCCCGTGTTAGTAGTAACAAGGTCAAGGATGTTGCTTCCTCTAGTGGAGGTAAGAATGAGCTGGTCCAGCGCACTGGAATTAATGAATTCTACGAAGCACTGGGCAAGTGTATTGATGCATGAATAGTTTTCCCAGTTGATGGAGGGGTTGTTCAAGTCACCCAGTATGAGAGTACTGGGTTGGACCCTAATAGTTTCCAGGGTGCTTAGGAACAGGGAATGAGAGTCTTGGGACATGGTTTGGGACCTATAGCAGGCTATAACTTGAATCGCCATCTTACCCACTGTTAGTTATACCTTAAACATCTCCGATGCGTTATGCTGGGCTACTAGCCTGGAGGTGTGCATATCCTTTATGAATACAGAGACGCCATCACCTTTGGAGCTTTGGTCCATTTTCTAGGGCTGAAAGGTGTGGAGGTACAGCCTGGTAGCACAGGGGTGCTTTCTGCTGCTTTAAACCATATCTCCATTACAGCACAAATATCGATTTTTTCCATTTTGAGGAGTGCTTCGAGCAAGTGCATCTTAAGATTTAGACTTCTAGCGTTGAGCAGCATGACCTTCAGATTCCATTTATTTATAGCTGTTACAGTGGTAATTTGGCCTTTGGAACACCGCCTAAAAAGGCACTATAGGGGTGGCAAGAGTCTTAGCCAGTATCCAGAAACCTTGGGGTGACGGATTCAGGCCATCTCTGACAAAGCATTGAGGGTCAGTCAATCATGTCATCCCAAGCAGACAAATGCTGGATCCCCTTAGAATGACACCAGAAACTTAGCCAATTGCTAAAGTCAATCATTTTCTGCTTGTACTGCAGTATCATTCTGGGCGACAGTAACTCTTCCTCCTGAACCAACAGAGACCTTAGTAAATCAAAGGATTACTTGGAAGGTAGAATTTCACTTGTTAACCAAGTGTTTGCACTTTGGAATAATACATAGTTTCCGGTCCAAAAAGGAAGTACTTGCTTAGCAGCAACAGTCAAAGGGTTAACTTAGCCATGCTTTGCATCTTTAGTCTGACCACTTGCAAAGGCAATGCAAGTTTCCTGTGGTGGTGGTAAACAATGCTCATTTCCTACACTTCAACTGAGATCACTCGGCAAACTACTAAAGCAAGAAAAAAAAACAAACCCAGAAGTTAGCATATTTACAAAATTGACTCTGCAGCCTACTTCCTACTCACCTCACAAGACTGAACCCATGTCGGTCCATATCCATTTTATCTTCTGGAACATCACGTGCAAGAATTCCTAGGAGGTAGGAAAAAAAAAAAAAAAAAAAGTTTCACACTGGAGCACTGAATATGCTAGTCTCCTTTTTGCTTAAGTGTTGGATATTACAACATCTGCCACATGGAACAGGATTAAAGTACAGACATTACAAGCATTTTTTGACCCACCCTCAAAAGCACCACCCCCCTGGGCACTGTACCTTGCATCTAAATGAACCATTGATTCTTCCAAGGGGAGAAGCTAAGACCATTCATTCCCCAACAAGAATGAAGAGTTTCAGCCCATTACACCCACCACAGGAGGGGGCAGTCAGGTATTGGGGACAAAGGCATCCTCTGTTCACGCCAACCCCTCTCCAACATATGACCTTTCTCACAAGTGGCAGTGGCTCACTAACGCCCAGCCATTCCAACCCAGCAGCTGCTCCCGCAATCCAACACCTCTGCTGGATCAACAGTGCAGTGTGGTATAAGGTATAGTCTTCCCAGCGTGGGAGGTCTATATTAGCTGCTCAACCTCACCTACTCTGCCCCAATCTATCATCCAAAGAAACAAATCAAATTCAAGTAGTCTGTCAGAATCAGGGCTTTATAATTCTATGCCACAAAGCTGGGGTAAGACACTGAGAATTGCAAATTCCCCTCTGTTCAACAGCATGGAACGGGTCTCCTTATTCTATTTTCAACAGTTAGAGCTCTATGATAACAGCCTAACAAACTGAAATTGTGGACAAACCATCAGCCTAGATTTCAGCAACTTTGTAGCAAAAACATTCGGTAAATCTTTGCAACTAAACAGCCAGCTTTTTAACATCTACCATTCAGGCCACTACATCTACTAGGGTCACAGTGGAGAACAGCCTATTCTGACATTCAATTGTTGAAAAACAAAAATAAATCCTTACCCTAGATGGGGTGCCCAAGAACATCCATCATCAATTAGCATATGGCAAGTTCTTAACAGTGGAAGGAAATGTCATATGGCTATAACCCACAGACACAGAAAGGGCATTCAGATTCCACGCAGAAGGTACACAAGCCATGATCCAAAAAAAAAAAAAAAAAGTGCTGCAATGGAGAGATCAAGCTGTCAGAGTAGTGATACAAGTACCTGAAATATCCTTTCCTCTTATGTTGCTCAAGGAGATGCATGCTCAACTATATACATGTTTGAGTACTCTGATCTTTGCTGGAGTATATGTGGCATGGTTAATTATGACAGAGGTTGATGTCAGAGGACCCAATTCAACATCAAGAGCTTTTGCACATCCTTTGTGCAGGGACACCAGACTGCACTTATCAGGACACACAGTACTAAGCAGCACAGGTGCCTTGCCACTTTCAATTGTTTAGGTGACTGAAGTGGTCTAGCTCCTCTTTAAAGATGACTAAAAACTGTCCAAACAGAGGCACAGAAGTAGCAAAGAGGTAGTCTCAAGACTAAAACCTCTGGGGGAGCAGAGGGGATGCAACTGTGTCTGAAATGTTAGAAAGGGGGAGAGAGAAAAAGCCTAGACTAGCACAGATACTGCTGCATGAAGATCTGTAGGTATGCAGAGTACACATGCACACATCTCTCCACAAGGACTGCTGGTGTATCATGCATAAATTGTAGAGTATAAAACGAATCCAAGCAGCTCAGCAGAAACCACAAGCTTGGTGAAGAATAAAAACAGTCTCTTAATTCCAAACGAAAAACAGGCAAATCGCAACGTTGAGCACAAGCGCTTTCGCTCGGAATATTCCGAGCTTTTTCAAGTGAGACAACAAAGTGCTTACAATGAGTGCTTGAGTACACTTTCAAGCCAATTAACTAATTAATTAAACCCTATCCTCAGTTTTTAAAAATACATTGCTTATTAAAAAACAACCTCAAGAAATTCTATTACAGTTAAGTTAAAAATAAGTGTTCATATACAATTGAAGTGCATAATATTTCGTAAGTACGTCCAGTATGATTAAAAAATGAATGAATAAAATCTGCTGTTCATTATTTTACAAACATAATATAAACCACAGTGTTACTACTGTCATCATTCTAGGATTACAAATCCTATAGAAGACACGAGTCCTTTGATTTACTAAAAATGTTGAAGGATGTAAAATGTGTTGAGTACTATTAAAAAATATCCTATAAAAAGTGGAAGGTACTAGATAATTTCCTCTCAAGTTATTTTAATGAAGGAAAAAAAATCAAATTCAACTAAAAAAAGAAAGACTTGACTGACCTAATAAAACTTGTAAATAAATTGTAGAGTACTAAATAGTACGAGACATGGGCACACATACAGGGAGGAAAGCAAAATGTTCTGCACAACTTCAGGGACAAAGCTAGCTGTGCCTTATGAAAAGAATGTTCAGGTTGTAATTAGCATATCCATACAGCTGCCTCACAAACTTTTGAGTAAACATTTTTTTGAAAGACAGCATCAGCAGCTACAGCCCTTGCTGAAATGTGTCCTTGCAAGACTTCCTCTGCTCAGATGGCATAAGACACAGATAGCGATCTTGTCTTCCTGAAATATTTTTGTTCCATCTTGACACTCTTGCTTTGGAAACAAAAATAAATCAGAATTGGAATCCCTTAAACTCATTTCCAAGACCACTTCTGACATGGATGGAATCTGACCCTATGAAAGTCTGTGCTAGAGGCTCTTCACCAAAACCAACAATTCTAAAAAAAATTCTTCTGGCTCAAGTAATGGCCACTAAAAAAATTCAAAGCAAACATTTCAGATGCCAGCCTAAATGGCTCAAACATGGCCAAGAACAGACCCACCCACCACCAAATTACAAAGCTCATGAAGGCTGCAAAGGCTTCCTTGGGGAATGTTATATGCTGTACACACCTAAAAAACTAGACCAACGTGTGTACAGCCATCAAAAGGGGTTCTTAAGGTAGGGTAACTGAAATACTGAAAGATTCACACTTACTGATGCATAGGAGACTGCTGTCAAGAGACACAAAAGGTGAAAATCTGGTTCTTTGCTTGGAATTCCAAGCCTTAAGATGCAAAGACCCTTACTATGAAAAATACAGTTGTGCAAGTTAACAGTAGATGTTAGAATAATCACCGTTGCAGTAGCCTTCGCTACATGGGTAATATCCTGCCAAGGATGCACCCTCTGGCCAGCTTCAAAATGTCTGGATGCACAAAGTGCCCTGAAACATCAAGCATCTTGAGCAGAGTTAAGTGTGTGTATAACCCTTCTGAGCTTTCCTGACAACAGGAAGGGAGGCTGTGCCCTGAAAGGACAATGCTACGAACAAAATATACATGTCCACACCCTGACAAAAAAAAAAAAAAAAATATATGGTGGACGGAGGGAACAGCTACTGAATCAGTGGTCATTTGAACATTGTTACAAATTAAACTTGCACAACTATACTAGGTTCATCATATTTGTCACTGCTGGAACAGCCTTAGTTACATGGGTAGACTACCATAACTCACTACATTTGAGTGAGAAGAGGAATTCCAGGAGCCCCTGGGGAATGGTCATAGTAAAACTTGATCTAGACCTACTGAAGGAACAAAATTTAGTGCTTTGTAAAAGTATACACAGAGGATCAGGTAGCAACTTCTAGAATACTTTTATAATCCAACCTTTTCCAAAAAGCAACAGATGAAGCCAAGGCCCTGGTAGGGTGGGTCTTGACCCTGCCTGGAATAGTTTTGTTATAGCGAGTATAACAAAAAGTAAGTCTTTGACAACCATTTGTCAGTCTGTTTTGGCACAGGTTGTCCCTTCTTACCTTCACAAGAAATAAACTGACCTGAAATATTTAGTTTTGTCAAGAGTTGTACTTGGACAGCCAAGGTATTCAGTATACTCTCCCTCTTGTTTTTAGGCTCAGGAAAACCCAGAAAATGGATAGTTTGTCTTAAAGTAAACCCTGATATTTATTTCCAGTTTGATGACTGGAAGGTTCCACTGGGCTCTGGGAGCCCGTTTTCAGTGGAGGCCCGGGGAGAAAAATTCCGCATTACATAGTTTAGTTACATATACAATCATAGTAAAGAAAACACAATTACAATTTCATTTCATGCTAGAGAACAGGAATCAATTCTTTGGTTACATCGTATCTAAATATTTAGGATGGCAGTGGTAACTTAATTGAGAGGGAGAATAAAGACTTGGAAGGAAAAGACAGAAAAAAAGTGGGATGGATTAATTATAATACGTACAATGTACAATTATGTTATTTACAATATGTGCAGTTAGGTTAGCTTGCACTTAAGAGATGGTCATGAGTTTAAGGGGTAGCTTGATTATTAGGCTAGGTGGGGAGAGTGCAGCTGCATTTCCTGTTAGAGGAAAGGTAGGAATGTAGCTGAGTTTTAAAGTTTTCAAAAGTTCTTAGAGGGGAAGGAACAGAATTCCATTTTTTAGCCAAGGAAAAGGATAGAAGAAGCTGACCAGCAGGACGATTGGGTTTGCGGACAGAGATTAGGTTTTGGTGAGTAGATCTTAAGAGTTCTCCGAGGGGTGTAAGGCTGAAGGATGTTGGTTAGTGCTGGGCACTTAGGTCGGCTGAAAAATTAGTCTGTGGGCTGTAGCAATTTGGAGATAGTCTAGATGGCTGGAGAGTTCAAGCCAATTTAACAAATGAAGAGCAGTATAATGATGGGATGAGAATTTGACTGATTGCAAACTTAGAAATCTTATAACAGACTTCCAATTTGGAGGAGAGACAGATAAGTTTGCTAGTAGAGGAGCGCCATACATTAGTGAGGGGAGAAGAGAGGTAGTGGTGGAGACAGGTAGTGGTGGAGAGAGAGAGAGAGAGAGAGAGAGAGAGAGAGAGAGGATGTTTCTGTATAGCATACAAAGTTTTATATGGGTTTTCTTAATGTTTTGATGGATGAGTGTGTTGAATTTAGGTGTTCATCAATAGTAACCCCAAGTAGTTTAGCGAAGGGAACAACCTCTATAGTAGAGTTGTTTTGGCTAATGAAAAGCTTTGCAAAGACAACCAAGTTGTCTAAACACAGAAAACCGTGGACACCCTGTAGCCTGCAGTGAGCTATAACGGGAGCTAGACACAGTGAACACTCTTGGTGCAGTGGATAGTCGAAAGGGTAAAGCAGAAAATTAAAGTTGTCTAAGATGCATCTGATGTCTAGATGAATAGGAATGTGATTAAGCACCTTTTAAGACTAGCTTTACTAGAAAACTTGAAAGAGGAAGAGGTAACGCATTGGAAGTGACACTTGGACACTATCACAACTGGTTTAGGAAAGAAAGATCCAGAAATGGTCTCCAAGCATTTTCTTTTTTTGGCACTAGGAACATCCTTGAATAAAACATTTCTCATTTGGAGAGGAGGAACTAGGTGCATTATTCCTTGGGACAGCATGTGATGAACAGATGGAAACAAGTTATCTAGATAAGGAGCAATGATACCCTGGAAAGGAGTAATTTCTTCCAACTGCCATCTGTAACCCTAATAAATGATTTTCAGAAATCATTTGTCTAAAGCAATCCGTTAAGGATATTCAGACTTTCTGGAAGAAAGGCCATGGTGGGTGGTGGTCACAAGATCTCTTGAACAGTCACTCAGACTTGGACTGTTCTTATTTTTAGAAGGTTCGAGACTTTTTTGGAACCCCTTGCTGTTTTTTTCTTAAATGTGCATTTACCTGAAGTTTGAATTTTTTTTTTTTTTGCCAACACTAGATGAAGAAATAAAATCCCTTTAAAGTGCAGTGGTAGCGTTGTTGCTTCACAGCAAGAGGTTCTCCAGTTAGATTCTTGGCTGGAGTGCATGGTGTGTGGAGTCTGCATGTCCTCCCCACGGTTGGATGATGTTTAAAAGACATACGTAAATGGGTGTGCCTTCGTTGAAGGTTGGACGTCAAGCTGGCACCTCTGCGTTCGTGAAAATCTACTGCCAATCATTATCAGACTGGAGTTCCGCTGTGGCGACCCCTAACTGGGAAAAGCCAAAAGACAAACAACAACTCTGGAAAAGGCGGGATGTAAAAAAAGCCTTAGCTTCTCTGGATCCATTGGCCTCTTTCATCACAACTTTAATTAACTTCAGCAGTGGGGCCAAACAATCTCTAGCCACAAGAAAATTTAATCACATTTTTAACATCTGCGAAGTTTTGAGAAAACAGCCATGCAAACCTCCTCAAAACAGTAGCATTAGCCATAGCTCTGGTAGTACAGGAGGACTACATTGCAAACAATGAGTAGTGACCTGTGCAATAGAAGAAACCAAGTTATTTAAAACAGATTTTTTCCTCACTGTGGACAATGTCCTCATACTGTCAACAGTTTGTCAGAACACACATACAAGCCTGACAAAGTTGCAAAGGTATACACATTTTCCCCCCATCCTTATCAGAAAGGGTAGGATGGCATCAAGTGCTTAGCAGAAGGATCAAATAAATAAAGCTACAGCTGCTGGGTTTGGGAATGGGGTATAAAAATTTAGGATACAGAGCCTTTATACATCCTATCTGCCTTTTTAGGGGCAGATGGCTGACTCAGGGGGAAACTTGCAGAGAGCAACACACATTCTCTAAAGCAGGCAGGACAAGAGGAAATTGGTAAGATGTTCTGAAAAGTTCTTTTGTAACAACTCAGTATTTTGAGGGACTGAGAAACCTCAGTATTCTCCCTCTAAGAACACTGGCACATTGTAGTAAGTCTCTCCCAAAAAAAAAAAAAAAAAGGGAAATCCCCACAGGAAGAATCAGAGGACAAAGCCCTCTAGCTGTCCTTGTATCTTTCAGATTCAGAATCCAGACACTCATTGGGGATCCCACTTTTACCAGAAACTACTTTACAATGATAAATGGCCTGAATTAAACCCAGAGCCTGAACTAGTAACCTACAACTCGCCAAAGAAATTTGAGTAGTAGATATATGCTTGGTTTGACATTTCTTTGGCAGGAAAAATGGGGCCAGCCATGTTAGTTTTTTTTTTTTTGTTTTTTTTTTTGTTTTTTGTTTTTTTAACTCTAATGTTAGTGATCCTGTCTCAGGAGTTAAAGCAGTCATCTCCTGTAAACTTGCATACCATTAGGACCAATCTAATTAGAAACTTCATCTACTCCAATAATCAAGCATTACTACGTACCACAGCAACTTCAGAATAAGCTTACTGAGGTTTATACCAGTATCAATCGGTTTTGTAAAAGTTCAAAGCATCAAGTATGGGAAAAGACATCCAAGCCCAAAAAGTGGACATCAGTTCTCTTATGGAACTCTCCTTGAGGGTTCTGATTTTGGGCTCATTCCTCACTAGTGATTCAGGCAAGTTTCTCTAATCAGTTTCCCTCAAGGAGGATATGACTGGTATCTGTTCAAGGATAAACGCACGGAATAAGCCTAGTACTGAATCTACCAGTCATCCAGCCAGTACAATGAATATAGTACACCTGCAGTAATATCTGAAGAGGCACATGACTGCAATCTTCAGAACACAATGGAGGGGGTGTTGTTTAACAAATGCAAGGTTGCAACATCAATGTATCCCTCTGTTTAAATATTGAACTTCATTAGTAAAGAAATAGCAAGCACATTCTGACCACTTCAGCACAAAGGGGAGGGAATAACACTTGGAAAAAGCCCTGGAACACTATACAGCATGATGATGACCAATTCTGCTCTGCTCCATTCCTCTTCTGTAAACCTACCAATGATAGCCACAGCTTGGGGGGAGATACCAGTGGCATCAAGGATCTCTCCCCCATCAGACAGGCAACCTGAAGATCTTTAGGCAGGAGTTACATGAGGAGGGGGTCCCACAATTCCCACAAATTGTGTACACCCCCTTCCCCATTTTTCCATACTAATGTCTAACCTTTCACATAATGGGAGCATTTAAACAGCTTTTCAACAATGTTTCTATAGTCCTGGCTCAAAGGAATTTTACAATAAAAAGAATAACAGTTTCCATTCTGCACAACCTAGAACATAATGTGAACACACACACTGTATACACATTCACATGGAGATGGATTTCAGCAAAGGGTTATGCACATTCAGGAGATCTGAAGGAATTGCCCCAAAATTGTACCATTTGCTGATGAGGCTTCTTAACTTCACAACCAGTGTGAACCTTCGCTTCTCAGCCTGCTAGGCCTTCAATGCTTCACTATAAACTCAGCATTTCAATGACGGGCATTGTTGTGAGATTCTTGAACGCAGATGAGGGCAGAATCATTTCTGTCTGGTATACCCAAGTCAAAACTGGCATCCTCTGATTGGGCCTGAAGGCACCCACTAGTCAAGGGTGCATGCTGATGCCAAAAGAGCCATTTTACATAAAAATTGTTAGAAGCAAAGGAAAGAAAGTAATAACCGATAAAACTTGTGTCCTCCTTGCATATAGGAATGGTTAGAATGGAATCTTGAGACACTAACCATCAGAAACTAGTACATGAAGTGACCACCTTTAACTTCGGCACTCCAATTCTCCTCAGATCTAGGCTAGGTTTCCAAGGGTCTTCTTTGTGAACTTAAAAGATGAGGTAAAGCAGCTTCTCCTGCTCCTTGCAGTGGGAACCGATGGCCATTCTAGACCAAGAGCTGATAAGCAGAGAGAAGGCCAACTTTACACTATATAGGAGATGGGTGTACCCCTAAAAGTAGTGTCCTTTCACTATCTTGCTAGCCAGGAAGAATTTTCATTGCAGAAGGCTAGATGCCTCACTAATGATCTGTGGCGAGGGATTTTTTTCCAAGGTTGGGGAATTGGAAGGGATACATATCCTTGAAGGATTGGAAGGGATACATATCCTTGAAGGATTAGAGATTATAACTGCCCTGTGCAGCTATTTCCAGGAGGCCACCCCTCGAGTCCCTCCCACTTTGTCTGCACAGTCGTATCCTAATCACAAAATGCCTCTTCTGCCTGGTCTACTACCCCACGGGTCTATCAGATACAGATCATTGCTTAGTGGGGTAAATTCTGCCGTACCTAGATAAAGGTGGATTGAAAAAAAGTTGCTTGAGTTTTTCTTCCAGCTTATTTCTTCTTCTGTTAATGAAACATGCATGAAAGCATCAAGAGGCATATTGCGAAGCTGGCCTTTCACATGTTCAAACAGGTAATAAATTCTCAGCCTAGGCGAATCTCCCAATTACACAGGTTTTTCCCCCCTAAGGCTAGGTTTATTTTCCATGAAAGCAAGCCACTTCTTCAGCGAGCTGAATACTTCTTTAACATTACCTTCAGAAACTGCAGAATTAAATGACTGGGGGTAGAAAAGCCAAAGGGAGTCACGGTGAAGTTTTAGGACCTAAAAAATGAGTGCATACTATAAACTACTGCATTCACACAGATCAGCAAGTACCATAACATAAAAATCAGCATTTATAAAATAAATGGTTTAAAAACTAAAAATCAGCATTTATAAAATAAATGGTTTAAAAACTATCTAGTGGCAAATTATACCAAAATGGCCATCACCATCTTGCTTAAAAGGCGAAAAATGTTCACTTACTCAGGTAACAATCATGAACAGAAATTAAAAAAGCCATTTGTAAGTAGACTGACTTACCACCATGTACTACAGGATGAAGTGTTTTAACTCTTCCACCCAAAAGTTCTGGGAAACCTGAAAGGTCAGACACATCCCTGTAAGGACAGAAAAAAGTTTAAAGTTTAAAAATCCAAACCACTTCAAGGCCACTAAATAACCATCCCTGCAACCCTATACCAAGTTAGTTGTGCTCTCAAGCGATGATGCAAGGTAAAAATCTTTATTAAAGATCTGACATGTTAAACATATAATCCTGCTGGTGAGAATTCCATCAAGATAACAGACTTGCCAAAAAAAGAAAAATTTAAAATTCA
Organism: Protopterus annectens; assembly: GCF_019279795.1. NCBI lineage: Eukaryota > Metazoa > Chordata > Ceratodontiformes > Protopteridae > Protopterus > Protopterus annectens. Next base: position 303,820,051 of record NC_056738.1, on the reverse strand, counting down.
CAGCCATCAGCTGCTACAACACCCACTGAAGCACACACCCAGATTTTCTTAATGTGATCCTGTGCTGTCTCACTTACTGTTGCCTAAACAAATCATGGAAAAGTACAGTTTTGTACCTACCGTAAATGTAGATGTTAGAGGGTTCACACTGCTGCAGTCATCACACTTGGGTTATCCTGCTGTCAGGCAGTCCCGCAGTCGGCCAGAGTTCCAAAGTCTTGGTCCGGCGTCTGGTGCTATCGCTTCTTCCCTGACGTCAGTGCGCCAGGGATATATAATATGCATCCAATGCCATTTTCTTCAGTTTTTCTTGCCCCAGATGTTAGGTGCCCCCAATACATATTGCTAATCAAAAATATACATATAAAATAAAAACAATACCTTCAGCTACCAGCAAATACACCCCAAAGGTAGTATAGGATAGAAGGGTATAGATAAGTCCAGCTAGTTCAGAGGGGATGGAGGGTAACCTGGACTGCAGCAGTGTGAACACTAACATCTACATTTATGGTAGGTACAAAACTGTACTATGTTCACCGTGTTACACTGCTGCAGTCATCACACTTGGGTTGAATCCCAAAGCTAGGTTTGGGTGGCTGGTCTATAAAGAGTTAAGATTGGCTAAGAGACCCTGCAGAACTGCAGTGGCAAATCCTGCTCTGGATTTAGAGTAGAGAGGCAGGTGGTAATGCTTGGTGAAGGTGTGCACTGAACTCAAAGTTGCAGCCTCCAGAATGTAGGTACTCCTCTGAGAAAGTGGCTGTTGCCCTGGTGGAATGAGGCCTAATGTTATTAGGGACTGATTTTCCATGCTGTGTGTAGCAGTACCGAATACAGTGTCCTATCCATTTGGATATAGTCTGCTTTGAGATGGCCTTGCCTTGTGATCCTGCAGCATATGCTACAAGCATTTGATCAGTTTTCCTGAAAGTTTTTGTTTTGTCCAAGTAGAATCGTAGCTGCCTGTGTATGTTCAAAGAATGCATAAGTTTCTCCCCTTTATTTTGGGGGTTTGGATAAAAAGTAGGCAAATGGATGGTTTGGTTACGAGCCACACTAGATACCACCTTTGGCATGAAGGTAGAGTTTGTCCTTAAAGATACCCTGTCCTGATGAAAAATTATAAAAGGTTCCACTGCCATTAATGCCTGTAGCTCCAAGACTCTTCATGCTGAAGTTACTGCCAGGAGCAGAGCTGTTTTCCATGATAAAAAATTTAGGTTGGCTGTATTGGCTGGCTCAAAAGGTGTTAGGGTCAGTTTTTCCAAAACGAAATTGAGGTCCCAAGTTGGTGTTGGTGCTCTCCGGGGCGGTCTTATGTTTTTAGCCCCTCTGAGGTACTGCTTTAGCAAGGAGTGAGAGAATAGAGGAGGATCCGTGTTGTAATGTGCAGAAATGGCAGAGGCGTGGATCTTAACTGATCCAAAGGATAGGCCTCTATCCAGCATCTCAGTTAAGTATTGTAAAATCTGAGGAATGTTTGGAACAAGAGGATCAAGGCTGGGAGCTTGGTTCCAGGCGCAGAATCTCTTCCATTTTTCTGAGTAAGCTTTCCTAGTGCTAGGCCTCCTGGCCTCCAAAATGACATCCATAACAGCTTTAGATAGTTTAGTCAAACAGGCAACACCTCCATCTGCCATGCAGCCAGGTTTAGGGTTTTGAGCTGAACGTGCAGGATCGGATTGTTTTGTTGAGTCAGAAGGTGTGGAATTTGGGACATCCATGGTGGGCCCTGAGCCAAGTTCCTAAGGATAGGGTACCAGTGCTGGCGTGGCCAGTCTGGAGCAATCAGGCTCATCTGTGGCTTTGCTTGTTTGGCTTTTAGGAGTACCTTTGAAAGGAGAGGCAGTGGTGGGAAGGCATAGACTTTTAGGTTTCTCCAGCTGAACAGAAGAGCATCCCACTTTCCATGCTCGTTTGTGATCAGTCCTTGTGCATAATTTTTGTAGTTGGCAATTCAGAGGGGGAGGCAAAAAGATCTAGGTCTGGACATGGCAATGTTTGTGTTATCATGTTGAAGATTTGTGGATTCAATTTCCATTCGTGAGGGTCCATGACATTTCTGCTTAGGTCATCTGCCAGAGTATTTTTCTTTCCTGGAAGGAATTGTGTTTGCAGGTGAACTTGGTACGTTAGAGCCGTGTTCCACAAGGTCATGGCTTGCCTGCATAGGGGATAGGAATGAGTGCCCCCTTGTTTACGTACCACATTACTGTGGTGTTGTCTGTCTTTAGTAATAGTTGTCCTGGATGTAGTAGGTCCTTGAAAGCTGTTAGGGCATTTTGAACAGCCAACATCTCTTTTTGATTGATGTGAAGATGCATCTGGTCTGTGGTCCACTTGCCCTGAATGCATTTCCCTGCCATGTGTGCTCCCCAGGCATAATCTGAAGCATCTGTTAGAGTTTGCCTGGCTGTGGGTTGGGTAAAAGGCTGACCCTTGTTTAGGTGACATGCCTGTGCCCACCATCGAAACTCCTGTTGTAGGCAGGGAATCATTGGAATTACTGGTTCTAGACTGTGAGAATGTTGAGTCCAAACACTTTTTAGGTACCATTGTAATTTCCTCATATGCAGTCTGGCATATGGTATTAGTAGTATGCAGGATGCCATGAATCCCAGGGCCTGCATAATTTTTCTTGCAGGGAGATGGGACGTTTTTGCCAGTAGTTTAAAGTATCGAGTTAGTTGCACTTGTTTGTCTGGTGTGAGGTAAGCCATCTGGGTCGTTGCATTTAAGCTGGCACCCAGGAATGTAATCTGTTGTGAGGGCACTAGTTTTGACTTCTTTTCGTTTACTGTGTACCCTAGAGAAATTAGCAACTTTTTCACAAATGCCAGATGCTGTAAAGAATGTCATTTGTCTCTGCTTGAATGAGGCAGTCGTCCAGGTATGGATATATTTGCATTACTTTTTGTCTGCAAAATGCAATTACTGGTGCCAGGCACATTGTGAAGACCCTGGGCGCAGTAGATAAGCCAAAGGGCAGTGCAGAGAATTTGTAGTGCATTGTACCAGCTTTGAATCTGAGGCATCTTCTGTAATTTTGTCTGATAGGGAAATGCATGCATGCCTCTGAGGTCCAGAGTAACAAGCCAAGCCTTCTTGCCCAGCATGGGTAGAAGGTGCTGTAATGTCAACATTTTGAATTTCGGAATATCCAGGTAAGTATTCAGAATTGAAAGGTCCAGTATAGGCCTCCAGGCTTGGTCCTTTCTGGGGACCAGGAAGAGTCTTGAGTAAAATCCTTGTCCTTGTTCCCGTTGTGGTACTTTTTGTATAGCTCTCATGTCCATGAGGGCTGAAATTTGTTTTTGTGCCTCTGCCCTTTGATTTTGTGGCAGGTCTGGCATTCCTTTTAGCTTTGGTAAAGTATGAAGTGGAATCTGTAACCTTGAGACACAATATTCAGGACTCATTTGTCTTGAGTGATTGTTTGCCAGTTTTGGGAAAAAAGTGCTAGGTTTTCCCCTAAGGGGGCTTCCAGAAGGGACGTGCTTGGTGTACGTAAAGGAAAGTCATTGCGACTGTTTCCTGTAAGGTTGAGACTTGTCCTCACCTCCTTTTGGGGGTTGAGGTGCCCCACTGCCGTTGCCTATTTGAGCCTTGGGGTTGAGATCTGCCTCTTGGGCGTCTGTATCTGCCTCTCTGTGGCCTGTCAGACACTGGAAAGGACCAATTTTATTTTGTTGGCCAATTTCAGCTAAACCGAGGTGGCTGTACCTGTAAGAAATCCTTGACTGTTTGCATAGATTTAGCTTTATCCTCCATTTTCTTTAACACCTCTTCTGCCTTAACACCAAACAAGGTATCATGTTATAAAGGAGCATCCAATAACTTTGCCTTAACATGATCAGGTAAACTCTGTTCTTTTAACCAAGCATGTCTTCGAATAACAGAACCTGTAACTGCAACTCTACAAGAGGCCTCTAAAGAATCAAAACCACATTGCCGAGTATGTTTTCCCACCTGTTCAACTGCGTGCAATAAATCCTGCATTTCTTTACAAATCAGGAGCTTCTGAGCTCGCAAGCATTTTCTGTTTTAACCGAGCCATTAAACATTGCTGGTACTTAAGCATGTGAAACTGGCAATTTAAAGCTCTTACTGCTAAAGTTGCAGACGTGTATACTTTCTTCCCCCATCTATCCAAAGCTCTGGAATCTGTCAGAGGGTACTGGATTTTTTGCAATGGAAGCCTTAACCCCTTTTGGACCCTGGGAAATAGTTTCTGGGTCAGCAGAAGGGTTTTTGTAAAGAAACTTCTGAGAGTCAGGGACTTTATAATACCTATCTGGCATTGCTGGAGCAGGGGCAAAGAGTCAGATCAGCTGGATTCAGAAAACACATCCACAATGTCAAGCACAGGCGGAATAGCCAGGGCCTGTGCTGAGGCAATAAGAGAAAATCCCGGAGCCTTTTCTTGGATTCTGAGTATTCCTGACTTTCCCAATGAAATGTTCCCTCATGGTATGTAAAGTTTCCCCAAGAGAGTAATCCTCAGGAGGAGAGGCTGAAGGGATAGATTCCTCGGCATCAGAGTCCTCATGGGGGGGGGGGGGGGGGGTAAAGAAAATCCCTGGTCTGAAGAGGAATCATAGGAAATGGAAACCTGATCAGAGGAGTCATAGTCTGTATCCTGCAGAGGCCTTTTCTCAGGAGGGGGATGGGAACCCCTGATCAGAGTAATGAGGTCTTCGGCCATTTTAAGCATCCATTTCTTAGGCATGTAGGACTGTCTAGGAGAATGCTGTACTTGTTTCTTTGTCTTCAATGGTACCTTTGTCTTGGCTGTTGTCTTAATGGCAAGTTGTGAAGGTCTGAAAACACCCTCAGAAGCCGGTGCCTGTTCAACGGCTCCGGACCCATTTGAGGGATTAGTTTCTGTAGGCCCAATACCTTGAGTTTCCAGAGGCCTAGCTGGCTCCACGTGGGAGTTGGAAGGGGCCTGTGACTCTGAGGTAGCGGGCGTCAGGGGCTGCGAAAGTGCCTCACTGAGAACCGGCGACTGGCCTAGAAGAGATTTTGTCAGTTTTGGACCTCGGATGCCTGTCTTTATCTTTGCATTTTTTCAGTATTGATGTAGTCGGCTGATCCGACGGCATGGTATAATTGAACCTTCGGCCAAAGTAGTGTAAAGCAAAATCAAAACGTCTCTTTATAGTGCGTTTCTTGAATCTAGCACAAAACCGACAACTAGTGACGTCGTGATCAGGGCCTAGGCATGGAATACAGTAAGAGTGGAAGTCCTTATGAGGTATTTGCTTCCCTCAAGAAATACAATTATTAACTTTTTCTCACATCGGTCTGAGGCAAGAAAAAGGATTCCTCAATGGGGTACTTAGCTTTATTGAAGACTTCGGATCAGAAATTCGACTTCGAAAATCTCAGGAGTCTGCCGACCGGCACTTTCGAACTACTTCTGCTTCGTGCGGCAAGAAAGACTGAAGAAAATGGCGTCGGATGCATATTATATACCCCTGGCACGCTGACGTCAGGGAAGAAGCGACAGCAACCGACGCCGGACCAAGACTTTGGAACTCTGGCCGACTGCGGGACCACCTGACGGCAGGATAACCCAAGTGTGATGACTGCAGCAGTGTAACACGATGAACATCATACAAGTGCAAAGGAGCAACCAGGTGTATTGCATCTGTCAAAATATTTGATAAAGGATACAAATGCTACTGTACAGATTAAATGTACTGACATATCAAAGTGGGAGAGAGTAAGGCAAAAAGTGTTGTAGAAGCCCGACCTTAACATAATGCAAATGCCTGCCATGACAGGGGCTGGTTCTCGCAAATGGATTTTTTTTTTCTATTTTGTAGGAAGCCAATGATCAACCTGCCTGTCTACTGTTTTGACCGTTAACCACTTGGTAATATTTAAACTATAAAACCTCCATTCTCCAATGGACACTCATATAGCCATCTGAAATATGCCAGCTCCAACTCAATACTAGTCCCACAGGAAAATAAAAAAATTAAAACAGAGTGTGAGAAGGTCACACTGAAAAAACAAACCGTAAAAAGTAAGCTAGAACTTCCAATGAGCGACCTCCCAAACCTCCTGTAACAGAGGCACATGGGATATATGCAAATGACCCTTATGAACATTAGGCGTTTCAGCTATATGGCGATTCTGATTGCCAATGACTTTTACATTTGAAGTAGTTTTAATGGACAATTTCAGGCCAATAAAGCCAAACCCCACTAGCTATGGATATGCATATTTCAACCTTGTTGTGACTTCATCAGCATAGCACAAGCAGAGTGTTTGACTAAGCATAAGAAATACAGGGCTGTTATACCATATGCATATCCATAGCTAGTGGGGTTTGGCTTTATTGGCCTGAAATTGTCTATTAAATGCTGATGTGTATATATTTTATATATTACACACAATTTAGAATGTCTCCATGAATCCCAGCCTGCAGAGATCTTTCATCCAAGTGGCAGAATGACAAGTGGAACTCTGCAAAGATAAGCAAGTCATCTAAATATGGAAAATGTGGATACCCTGTAGCCTACAATAGGAGCTAGGTATTTTGTAAACACTCTACAGAAGTGGATAGCTCAAAGGGCAAGAGCACTGATGTTATGTAGACACCTAAAACCTTAAACATGTGAAGTCTGGAAGGATGGGAATGAGAGAAGCACCTTTTAAATCCAAGGTTACCAAAAAGCTCAAATGAAGGACTAGGCTGCAAAGTGAAAGCATTTTGAACTTGGAACACCATCAAACTGGTTTAGGAAAAAATGGTCTAGAAGTACATTTTTGAATGAATAATTCTTCCCAATTGGGAAGGAGAAAGTTTCTATTACCCCTTGAGAAAGCATATGCTGTAGGACAGAGAAATTTGGCCTGGTGGGTGTAAAATAAGTTCCCTGGAAAGAGGGATTTCTTCTCATTCAAGTCTCAAAACACATTTGTTGGCAAGAGAGAAAGATATTCAGAATGTCCAGATGGGATAAGGGACTGCCAAGGGCGGGGAAGTGGGATAAGAAGGTCCTGTACACAGTCATTCTGATTTCTTTGACGTCTTCTGTTCTGGGGAGGGGAGGTGTGCTTATTTGGAACCTCGCTGCACTTTGCCTACCAGCATTTTGCCAAGACGGTCTTGCTTCTTGCAAAAATTTGTCAAGGAAGCAGAATCCAGTGGAAAATTTAAGGAAGGAAGGCTGAAAAAAATCTAGATTCACTTTTTGATAACCTAAATTTCTACCCAAAGGTGAATTTAAAACCTCATTTTGTATATCCTCTGGGAGGTTCTGAAGATGCAGCCAGGCAAACCTCACTGCACCATCATCAATACTCTTGTTTAATACTTTAACTGAGTAGCAATCTGAGAAACAGAGGGAACTAAACCACTCAATATTTTTCCTCACACGAAGGAACTGCAGATGGTTCATTCTGACTAATGTTAAAATGTTCTTCGTAATTTCATAAGAACCTGACAATTCAAAAAATTAAAAGCTGTAGAAGCATACATTTTTCCCCAAAACGTAAAAGGAAGGACTGGAACAATACACTGGCAGTAGCTGGACAAAGCTGCAGCTACTGGGTCATTTCTGGGATGAGTATATAGAAATTTGAAAGACTGATCTACTTTCTACGTTAGCCTTTCATAGGTAAGCTATCTGGCCATCAGGAAATCGGACTGACAAATCCTCCAGTGCTGACAGTAGTGGGAGGTGGTTCTGGAAATTCTAGTTGTAACACTTCATAGCATTTTCTGAGCGACTAAAAAACCTCTGTGTTCTCACTGAAAATACAAGCACATTCTGGAAAGTTTGTGCAACAGGATCCTTGACAGGGATATTCAGAATAATGCTCTCCTATGAATGAGTCCAAATAGAGAAAAAAAAAAAAAAAACTGCCCCATCACATTCCCTCGCTAGACTTAATTTTTAGAATCTCTTCAGGAAGAGGAAGAACCCCTTTTTCTCACATCAGAAAGAACATGTAGACTGTACAAGATCCTGAGAAACTGCTCTAGTTTCACTTAACAGGAGTGAAGATGCACATTAAGTTTGGACCTTTCTTCCTGTCAAAAGAAAGAGAGCTTTTAATGGCAGCAACAGCTTTCACAGGGATGGGTACAACATTCTGGCCAAGCATGGGCCAACACTGAATACCTCCCAGTTTGGCTTTGTCAAAGGAAGGTCAGCTTACCAAATCTGGTGGACTGCTCTGAAAATGTCACAAAGATGATGGATAAGGAGAAAACCGTGCATATTGCCTACTTGGATCAGGCTAAAGCATTTGATACCTCACACTAGCATTATCAGCAAACTTGCAGAACTAGGTATAAACACACTGGATAGGTAGTAGACTCACTAATATGACCCAGGGGTAAGAATCAGCAAGGCTACCTCCAAAGCAGCCAGTCGCGAGTGGAGTCCCCCCAGGGCTCTATGCTAGGCTCATTCCTTTTTGGCATCTACTTCTCAGATGTCAGAGCCAATGTCAAAGGCCTCTGATTAACCAAGTATGCAGATAGCTGCAAACTGGGAACAGTCACCAAACCCTCCAAGACGAGAACACCCTTCAGGAAGGTCTAACACTTCGTAACAAAGCCATGGCTTAAAACTCAATACCAAAAGAATGCATTACAATTGCCTTTTGGCAAGTCAGCCACCCAGGTAACTACATCAATAAAACATCCCTAAAAATTGATTCACTAGTCAGATATCTCTGAACTCATGGAGAGAGTAACTTAGCCTTTGACCAACATGCGCCCAAGGTAGTAAGAAAACCTCTCTGTTTTTCAACTATAAACAAAGGCATAGCATCTAGGCCCAGAGAGGTCACCATACCAGTGCATTTTGTCCGCAGATCAATCAGACAGTATAATGCCCCCGTTGATATGTACCTGACCAGACATGCAGCAAGTGAATATCCACAAAGGCTCCTTACAAAAAGGATACAAGGAGTAAACAAATTCATAGATTAGTACTAGGCTAACTGCCCTTGTGAGCTATTTTAAGCCTAGCCAATTACCCCATGAGAGAGTTGAACTCTGCATCTTGTGTGTGTGTGTGTGTGTAAGGTAAACATTTACCATTATGCCAATCTCCCACACAAAGAATCAAAACACTATTGCATGTCTGGGAGGTCAACACTAACTATTATACCAACCATCTCCAAATCCTCGGAGATGGACTCTGCATGTTTTGGTGGGAAGAACTACCATAGCAGAATAGGGGAGAAATGGCTCCTGAGAGTACTAATAGCAGTGTGGAGTGAAAGACATATCCCAGATGACTGGAGAATAAGCATACTCATGCCAGCGTACAACAAAACGGACATCCACAACTTTGGGCAATACAGATGCATCAAACTCCCTATCACATTGCATGAAAGTTCTGGAGAGGGTGATTGATAAATGGATACGCAGAGTAGTATAATGCAAGATGGGAGAGAAATTTGGATTCAGATCAGGATGCAGCACAACTGACTTGATGTTTGCATTGAGACAGATACTAGAGAAGAAGCTAAGGATGAGGAGAGAGTCCAACTGGGCATTCATAGACTTTGAGAAAGCATACAAGTCCCAAGAAAGCTGATCTGGGCAGTACTATAAAAGCAGAGTTTTTTTTTTTTGGAGGGGGGTGAAGAGTTTTCTCAGGAACCAGCTTTGGCCAGAGCAGTCTCCCCCACCTGCAGCCGCGGCAAACTTCTAGCCTGTTGCAGTGGTAAAGGCTGTTCAGTCAATTTTCTTTTTCTAACTGAAGAACAGACTGTGGGACTGGCAGTTTGTTCTATGGTCAAGCACAGAAAGGTGCTCCTTTTCCAGGAGCAGCACAAGCCAGTAAAAAAAGTCCAAAATCACCCCCCACAAGTAAACACACAGTAAAAAGTAATACAATACACTTTACCAGTCCCTAAAACGTAATTTAAAAATGGTTCCTCCAAAGGAAGTTTAACAGTTTTAGAATGTTTAAACGAACGTTTAAACACAAGTGTGCTCCTGTTTAAAAGTACAGCAAAGTCCTGGGTCAGTCTGTAATCACACATCCCTAGCTTGAAACACACTTTCCCCAAAAAGGAAAGTAAATTTAAGACATTTGTGGAAACCCCCCCCCCCAAGGGAATTCAGAAGTAGACAGATCCTTGAAAGTCCACAGGGGGAAACACACTTCCTATGGCAGGAAAATTCTAAAGGGCTTGGCACCCAAATCAGTCTCCTTACTTAGCACTGGCCAATGGTTTGTGGGCGTGAGAAGTACACTGAAGCTTTGTAAACTGTCCAGCTCTATAGTATCTTATGCAGAATATAACCCATATAGCTTGGACTACTACAGCGGTTATTAATACAAAGACCACCACCAATGTGGTTTAACAGCTTTAGATATGTATCCCATTGAAAACTTCTTCTACTTAGCCAGATATGGATTTCCTAGTACAGTCTTTTTGGTTCTTGCAAGATCTTCAAAACTACTTCTGAAAGCTAGTCCTTAAATGGACTATGTGCTGCCAACCTTACAAGTCCTTAGATTTAGATGTGGAAGCATTCACTTTGCTGTGTGATCATCATATGCTGGGGCAAAACACAGAATTTCAGTTGCTTGAACCTTCAATTCTGGTGGGTGGGGTGGGATCCACTAAGTTTTAGTATCCCCCTTTTTTTGCAATTTTTTTTTTGTTGAAGGGGGTAAGCCCACAGCACCTATCCATCTTTCTTAAAAATAATAGCTCCTGAGTCAGACCGCTAGGAAGAAATACCCCTCACAGGAAATCACTGGAGGCAAACAAAGAGGTGGCAGTTCTATTCCTTGGCAAAACTGGAGCAGTTCAGTATTTTATAAAATCACCTCATCCAGTCAGCACCTGAAGACTACAACAAGAGATCAGAGGTCTTCTGTTCAGTCATATGGACTTGCATGTAAAAACCAGGCTTCTCCGGGCTAAAAAGTGATTAATAGAAGCCACCCCTCCTTGCTTTTTAGAGTGCCTCCAACTTGACAGGTGTAGGAGGGAAGGCATGGAGGTGGCCACCATGCCAAACTGAGGAAGACTTTCCATTTAGGGCTTGGAACCAGAGAGCGTAAAGCAAAAGACTGAGCTGGTAACCCTTCAATGTGAATAAGATTTGTCAAAGGGTAGTCTAGCCTCTTGAATGCATTCTTCAGCCCTAAGGATGGTCCACCTTTCACTTGTGGTCATTAATCCAGAGTGTGAGTATATTCTAGATATTGAAAAGGATTTATATGGCTTGCAGATAAAGAATGTACTCCAGCTACAACAATAACAGACTATGTCCAGCTGACAGACCCAAACATACTACTAGCTAATATTTCACATCATTACTGTGCTGTCCATCTCAACCTTAAGATGCCCTGGCATTGAGGACCTTCAAAGGTTAAAGGACACAGTCTCTCACACCGATGTTTCTGTTGCACACTGCTCTGCTCCAGCTGTTTCTGACAGTGATGTGCCAAGTGCATGCACCAAGTTAGGTCCCAAGACATCAAAACAAGATTTTGTCCTAGCTTCCTTGTGCAGAGTCAGCCAAGGAAGATTTTCATCTGAGCAGCCCAGTATAAGAATGCATTTTCAATGGGTGGAATGAAAGGGATTCAAAGGAAAACATCAGGGAATTTGTGGCTGCAGCGTGCATATCACACAGATTCTTCTCAAAAGTATTCTAGTCAGAGTATCGTGAGCATGTATGTCAGTAGGTCCTGAAATCTCCTTTGCCTGAAAAACTTGCAAATGGTCCAAGAAAAACTTCAGCATCAGAGAACACTTACTCTATTAACAGAGTCCTCCATTTCCACCATAAAGCCTCCATTCCCAAATACAACACTCAAACTGCTCCCGGGAAACAGAAACAAGGAAGAATTACAAACCAATAACGCTCACGTTTGTGCTTTTGTCCAGATAATGTGAATTCTGCTCCATTTTTAAATGGGAGAGCACTAAAGCCAGGCATCTGGTGAAGACACTGATGTACAGATCAGAGGTACACTACAAGCAGATACCCAGTCTGAGAAAGTGCCTAGCACTGATGAACTGGGATGCACAGGTAAGCACATTTCAAGAAGAGGAGCCAAGCAGGGTACACCTGCACAAGTCCTAAGGGGTTATAACATTGGAATTCCTTTATAAGCAGGAATTTCTAATTCCTTTATAAGCAGGAATTTCTTCAAAAGATAAAAAAAAGTCAGTTTACACACACACTGCGCTTTCTGGACATTCTTAACATAGGAATTCATTCCATCATGCTTTATTACTTATAGAGTTATGTATGTCTGTCTGCTGTGAGTGGACATGGACATTCCCATAATGAAATGATACCAAAAGAAATACTATCCCATGACCCAAAGAAGAGAGTTAAAAAAATCTCTCTCCAGTTAAATGAATGTCAGCTGAAAAAGGCTACTTTGCAAGTGATTATCCAGCTGAAGGATGGAGGGAAGGGGACAGAGCTGAATCTGAAGGATATCAGACAGACCCACCTGGACTACTATAACATACTAAAGTTATGATTTTCATTAAAATGGAAAGAATATGCCCATAAACACTGCAACCTTTGTTCAAGAGAACAGCAGCACGTCAGAAAGTAAAAATACTTTATCTTGGTCATATCAGCACCAGTCACTGATCAGGAAAATGGAGGTCAGTCCTCCAGTGGTGGGAAGAGGCTATGAAATTTTTATTTTGTATTAGCAAACAAAAGGTTCTAGAGCAGCACCGACTGCCAGGAAATGGAAAGTCGAGAGACTTATTTCAATGGAACTGGAAAAGCTTTTTTTTTGGGGGGTGGGGGGGGGTTAAAAAAAAAAAACCCGCACATCTACCCATTTTTCTCAGTCACATATGTCTAAAAGTGGTGCTTAAGAGGTGCTAAACTATAACGAGCCAAGGACACCAGCTAGTCTCCTGACACATTAACTGTATGTATACTTTTTCCCTTTGTGCTGGTGTTAGGCTCAGATTGCCTGGCGCCTCCTTTTTGGGATCAAATCTAGGTCATGTACGGCATAAGTTCACACACACACAAGCATATAAATTTGATGGTCAAAACTGGATGAGTAGTTTTAAATATTGCATTTACACTGGAATGCACTGAATTTCCAACAAATGTTAACTTATAGCTCAACTACTCTGTCACATTTACTTTCAAATTTAGAATTTGTGGTCTTAAATTCCAAGTTAATACGCAATGCAGCTTAGCATGGTTAGACTACTGCAACAGATAACAAGTAGCTAGAAGCAAAGATGTCAAAATCTCATTTTGGGCACAGTGGGATGCAGCTTGGCATCAAGTTCCAAGGTGGGGCTGTAGGAGTTAAGTTTTTGCTGTGGTTAATACAAAAGATTAAGAGATTGACATTGCTAAAGGTGAAGTCAGTGAATAGCTAGCTGACCTACAGGGAAATATCTATGCCTAAAACTAAGAGAATGTGGTGTTCTTCCGAGGTTAAAGTTCAATAAAAAGCAAGTGGGCTTTAACATAGTACTAGATGTGTACCAGATGCCTTTACATGGAGATCATATCTGAAAGACATCTCCCCAAAGAATTATGGATACCAAACTGCGCTATTCAGGTCTGCACAACTCTTGACTTGTGCTACAGAAATGGGATCATGGGTACACATTCAAGTCTCCTAGCAGGATAAATTATTAGCTCATCTCTGCACAAACACAAGATTGCCTTCAGATCATATGAGAATTATGGTCTGAAACATGTTGTCAAGAATTTGCTCAAGTCCATTAACTTCTCAGATTAGTAATACCCAAAGCCATATGCCAAGTAAAGTGAAATGCTTGTTGATTTTCTCCACTCTCTACAAAATAAGCTGGTGAAATAATGTTAAGCAATTTTTGTTTAACATGTGCACTTGAGATTTAGGTGGCTGTTCCCAGGTACATATGTGCATACATATATACAAACACAATTACACTGCACATATAAATACAGTGGTGGTAAAATTACAGCGACATATTCGCCAATTTGGGAATGTATATTTTTTTATGTTCAAGAAATTGTGTTCTCCATGAACACAAATCATATAACCAATCCCTTTGGGGGGGGGGGGGGGGAGAGAATAATGTGACGCTACTTGGCAGACTGAGGTAAAAGGACTCTACAGGTAATCTCAACCCTCATACACAGTTCTAAAGTTTTCAGAATTATACATTAACTACTCAGGCACATAGTGGTGCAACTGGTTATGCCATTTTTCCCTGATCTGTACTGGCAATTGTGGAGATGGCATCTTTCCAGCTATGGAAAAAGAGTCACTTAGAGAAACAAGTACATCTACTGCTGATGCATTACTCTCTCAATGTATAAAATGTACTCATACCTACACAAAATAGGTCATTAGAATGTTGTGCGTGTCAAATTGCAATGGGCATGAATACCCATTAGGGAACCTTACTAATACAGAACAATGCTGTACATAGTTACTTGGGTCATGCTCCTAGGTACAAAAGGTAAACAGTCATCTCAGTGAGGAACATTTCTCAGCAGATTTTTACCAATTTAATGTAACATTTTCAACTATCATATTCTAATGGGTAAAAACGCATGTTGTGCAACTATGACAAATTTTTGAACAGACATCTAATTTCTCACAAAATACTTTGTTGCCCAAAGACACTGATGACAAGAACTGCTGCAATGTATGTTCTCTGAACACAGTGAACTTCAGCAAGTTATTACTTACCTGACAGTTATTACATACCTGACAGTTAGTCCAGCATCCCTGAGAGCCTTGGCAGTTCCACCAGAAGCAACTAGAGATAGGCCAAAAGCAGCAAGACGACTGGCAAGATCAACCAAGCCCTCCTTATCAGAGACACTGAGTAAAGCTACAAAATTAAAAAGAGAAGAAAATCATTTCATTCTCAAATCCATACATTCATTTTTTAAAGCAAAAGCTGTTTAACCTAATCTACAGGTTTAATGGTTATCTTGGAAATCTGCTCTGACAAGCCAATAGGGAATAAGTTGCCCATATATACTCTCCTTCTCTTAACCCCACATACACGTAGGGCATAATGTTTGCACACACACAAAATCACTTACCAATGCTCAAATTGGTAAACTGAGTGGTTTGAAGATTGTTAGAAGTTACATTGCAAATGACAAAGATGTTAATTGCAGTCATGCATAAGATTTTTGCTACCTATCCCGTTTACTTGACAGGGCTTTCCCAAAAATTCCCAAAGTCTCAAGTGAAATATGCAACCACATTTTACATAACTGTAATTTAGGTTAGTTGTAAAACGAGCAGTATGCAGTACCACATCAATTTTCACAAGAATACAACATAAAAAAAATCAAATTCACATGTATGAACCTTCAAATTCCTACAACTTTAATGCATCAGTCAGAAGTAGTCTAGTCTTGTGCAAAGACACCTACATGGAATGCTAGCTCCCCCTCTATCCTCTAACGCAGGACAAAATGACAGTGGCTTATTACAACATGCCCCCCCTCACCCCACAATCACTGTGCAGCAACAAATCACCTCTCTTAACCACACATGCTTCTCATCCTCATGAACCACAGGTTTCAGTCCTGGATACTCTCCTGTTTGGTATTTACTTCTCTGAAGTACAGTCTAACACAGAAGGTCTTTGGCTAACTAAGTTCGCAGATGACTGCAAACTAGGAGCCAAAATCAAAACTCAACGATGTGGACATCCTACAAAAGGGCCTCACTGAGACAGATGCCTGGTGTCAAAGCCATGGCATCAAGCTCAATGCCAAAAAGTGCATAGTCATCCGTTTTGGTAAAAACTCTGTACCCATGAACTACCACATAGGCGGTAGTCTACTTAACACCAAAAGTGTGATAAGAGACCTTGGGACACAGATGGACAGTTGTCTCTCCTTTGATAATCACATCGCCACAGTAGTCAGGAAATCCCTCTACATGGCACACCTCATCACAAAAGGTTTCTCATCCAAGAAACAGGAAGAAGAAAAAAAAAAAAAGGAGGTCATTGTTCCCCTCTACTCGTCACTCATTAGACCCATTATAGATTACAATGCCCCTTTTGGTATATATCTCACAAGACATCTACAACTGGAAAGGCCGCAGAAATACCTCACAAAGAGGATTACCAGCCTCAAACAGATACCTTATGCAGACAGTCTCAAAAAAACTCCAGCTTTACTCAGTTGCATATAGTCTATTCAGAGGTGATATCTGCCTAACATACAAAGCTACGTCAAACCCAGAGCTGCTGGACATGCTCCACAAGCTACATGCTCTAGGGACCTAAACCTTGTCACCACAATAAATAGAACTTGTCACCACAATAAATAGAACATGCTGGAGGGAAAGATTCCTGTCCCAGAGACTTCCCATACTCTGGAACAAACTACCTATCTATATCAAACAAAGCTCCTCATTAGCACTCCGAAAAATCCTGATTGGATGGTAAATAGGAAATTCACCCCGGGGATCACTTCTGTGGCTCTGCTCGACAGGGGCATAGGAAAATAATTTTCTTGGGTGGCGAAAGCCAGGGTACCTTTTTGGCTAGGCTTATATAGGCCCTAGGGCCAACAGCTTAGGCTATGACTGACTCCAGAACCAGCCTTACTAGGCAAGGATACAGACTTCAATTTAAAATCAGTTCCCTTTACCCCCCAAGTGTCTCAAGATTCCCCTCTTACGGAAATGCTGACTTTGATAGTGTTTACTCCAAATTCAATACTTGCAATACTTACTATACACAATACACACCCCTCTCACAAGTGGTGGTGTGCTTCCAGCATTATGGGCAACTGACAGTGCCACTCAACTCCTAAACATGACTACATAGAACCCAAACTACTTTTAGCCAACTGACATCCTGCGCATTTATATCACGTTATCGAAAGATGAAAATAGCAAATGCTATTTCATCGGCCCGAAAACATCTAAACATGAAAATATCGAACATTCAGAACAGCTAATTTATCCCATGGAAAACATTTGCTGCTCCGAAACACACACACACACACCAAACAGCAATCACACACACACACTTAAATTCCTACATCTAACGCTGCACTAAACAGTCTATCTACCCACTTACCTTAACCCAAACCCTAAGGTCCGTCACTATAGCACACTCATCTAATCCGTGCCCTAACTCACTTAACCACCCCTAACCCTAAAGTCTGTCACTATCGCGCACACAACTAATCCGCACCCTAACCCTAACTCACTTAACCCACCCCAAACATACAGTCACACACTTACCTGAAACCAACCCGTAACTTTCCACCACAGCGTTAAGAATAGCGAAGCCACAGAAAATGGCAACCGAATTCTTTCCAGAGGAAAGAATTTGCTGTTCTGCAGCTTCATTATTCTTAGAGCTCGCTGAATAGTGTTCAATATCAGAACATTCGAAGTTTTAATACTTCGATGTTCTGATATTGACCCCATCCTGCAATGCAACAGATAGACCTTACTGGGGGTCAAACTGCTGGATTTCTCAAAGACACGTGACATTTTCGACCATATCCCACTTCTCAAAGAAATGTACGGTCTTAATCTCACCCAAAGACATCTGAACTTCCAGTACCATTAACTGACGTGGACATCTCACAGCTGGTTTTCCAAAGTGCATTAATGTAAGCCTGACTGTAGTTTGGGTGAATATTTCATGTCCTTCAGGCCAATTGGCACATCTTAAAAACAAAAAAAAAAAACTGCACCTTGAAGTAATCCAACATTAAACATGCATAGGTATTGTAGTAATACCACCACTAGGGTGGCTTGGCAAGTACTCAGATTTAATTCCTTGTTTGATGCCACAATATGTTCTTCCTACCAGCAAGTTATCAACTCAACTAGATATTCACATTAAAGACTTGCGTATTGAAATGTAAGGTAATGTATCAAATGCTTTCACCCAAGTCCAGGAAAATTACATCAGAAGCCAACCCAAAGTCTACTGCCCTAATATGGTCATAAAAAAGGTTCTCCTGGTGACAAATCCATGTTGCCATCAGTCAATACAGTCAGATTTTTAATCATTTTAATTAAAAAGGCATACACCTTCCAAAGCATTTGCTGATTAAACTGAACTGTTTAGAACAGTGCTACAAACCAGTTTGCTGTACTTTTTGAAAACTGGAGTGATTTTATTTTTTCCATTAACTGAGAAACACTCCCACATTCATACAGAAAACAACTCTAAACACCATTAGAATGGCTGGATTTTTTGGGGCCTCCAAAGAAGTTTTCCTTCCCATCTTAATGGATTTAAGAGTACAGCATCTGATTTAATGGGGCATGTGCACTCTTCAGTTAATCCTAAACTTAAGGTCTTATCCAGTGGTCCAAACTTGGACAGAGTAATTTGCCATTTGTTTTGGCTCTGAGAATTTCCCCATTAGAGAATTAACTATCTGGGTTGATGAATATATCTGTAAACTGGATTTGCTTGCCAACAGTCCCAAAGTAGTGTTAAACTATTTACTCCCCCCACCAAGAGAAGGGCATTTCCTACATAACTAAACAAATGCGTTTATTCGTGGAGCTATCTTACTGGAATGATCAAGAGAAGTCAACTTATGTTGCTTCAAGAGAGTTATCAATACCAAAAGGGTAGAGAGGATAGAACCCAGAATCATGTTGGAGTGTTTTGTCATTTAACCGGTCAATCCTGTGTAAAGAAACTTACAAGTGACTCAAATGTTATCCATAATCATTTTTAAATTTAGTGTTTTGTCTTGTGTAATAAAATTAAAAATTTAGTCAAGTTGTGATCAGCATTGCCTAATGAAGAGCTAGTTTTTAATATTAATATTTCAACAACTGACAATATTGATAAACACATCAGGTAATTCCTGTTAAAGGATTCATTTTAGGGTAATTGATCATACCTCTCAACCTGCAAGTGCAAGAAATCTGGACAAAGCCTAAAAGTAACAGGGGGACAAAAGCCCAAAAATAAGTACAGATTTTAAAATATTGCTCTTAAAATCATAGGTGCCAGAACAACAGGATGTGCGTCAGCATGCATTTTCTGAAGGATATCAAGTAAGAAACTCAAATGTTTGTTATAATTTAGTGACTTCAGTGGTTTGCCAGAAAACCACAGATTTTATAAGGAATAAACCAAAATTATGCGGCAAAAAATGGACATTCTGTATAAATCTGGAGAGTTGAGAGATATAACTCCAATTAATATTACTTACGCTTTAAAAGGGTATCAATGTTAAGCAATCACAGAAGGCAACAAGTCCATGAAGGCCTCCTTATGTAACCATCATCCTTGGACATCACCACCAGAGGGTCCCAAAATATTCACTGTATGGTTTACAAGTTACTTATTGAAGATGAATACAAGTGTTAAGCTTAAGCAGCAATATTAACTGAAGTCATACCTCTCAACTCTCCAGATTTTTACAGAACGTCCATTTTTTGCCGCATAACTTTGGTTTGTTCCTTATAAAATCTGTGGTTTTCTGGCAAAACACTGAAGTCACTAAATTATAACATTTGAGTTTCATACTTTATATCCTTCAGAGGGAGGATGGGAGGTTGGCATAATGGTTAAGGTGCTTACCGTACAGGCACAAGATGCAGGGTTTGATTCTCACAGGGTGCAATTGGCTAGGCTGAAAATGGCCCACAAAGGCAGTTAACGTAGTACTAAATCTATAAACCTATGAAAGTAAACTTGTAAACCATATAGTAAAACATATTGTTAGTATCTTGCCAAGGACACAACAGCTGTCCAGCTTCCAAAGTTTCAGGGCACCTTTGACATGCCCAAACTGTCTGGCTGCTTGAGCTGACTAAACGACAAGTTTGGATATCAAGCCCTTCCAGGTTTTCCTGCCAAACAAGAAAGGCTGAGCCCTGAAATAAAGCAGGAAAAAAAAAAAAAAAAAAAAAAAAAAAAAAAACACCACGGTATAAATGCCACACAAACAAGGGGGTGGATGGGAGGGAGCAGCTACAACATTGATCAGTTTTAACATCTGTTACTATGTCCATCATATGGATTACTGCTGCAGTAGCTTTAGCTTTACGGGTAGATTACTACATTTGGGACGTGGAAGAATCCAGGAGCCCCTGGAGAACGGGGCTAGCCTGAATTAGCCCTAAGGGAGGAATCAAGCAGTGTCTTCTCTTCATACTTTTACAAAGCACTAAGTTTTATGCTTCTAAAAAGCAACTCTTCCCAAAAACCCATAGATGGAGCAAAGGCCCTGGACTTAGTCTGGAATAGTTTTGTTGTAGGGAGTACAACTAAACGTAGGACTACAGACAACCACTTAGAAACAAGCATTTTGACACAGCCCATTCTTACCTTCAAGAGAGATGACCAATCGGTCCAAAGACCTGAAAAAGATTTAGTTCCGTCAAGATAGTACCACAATTGTCACTGAACAAAGAAGGTAGGATCTCAGAGTCATTTTTAAAGACAGATGGGCTTAAAGAAAAATTCTGATACTACTTTAGGCACATTAGTTCTTAAATAAGCCCCGTCTCTTTAGAAACTAGATAGGGTTGACTCACAATAAAGGACTTGCAAGTCAGATACTCCTCTTGCAAAGGTCAGAGCAAATCAGGGTATATCAAACACTCTGGTCTTGTGAGTGGATCTGTTCTGCGATGCAGCTTGTGGTAACTGCCCATTGCGTTTTCCAAAAGAAGGATGAACCACGATAGCCTGGCCCAGAAAGGAGTCGCCACAATAACTTTAGGGATTTCTTATGAACCTTCAGAAGTACCCTGGATCGGTGGAAAAGCATACATGAATAGTCTTATCCAAGGAAAAGAAAAAGCATCAGTCTTCCAGGCCTTCTTGCAAGGAGTCTTTATGCAGAATTTTGTCAGCTGATTAAAGTGGAGGCAAATGGGTCTACTAGAACTCCCCACAGATGGATCAAGTGTTTGATGACCTCCAATCTAGTTTGCATACATGAGGGTATGCCCTATCCTCCTCAGCTTGCCTATCGTACAATTGCTTGGACAGAATGAAGGATGCCTGTAGACAAACTGTGATGTGAAGCTAATGTCCCAAAGATAATTCGGAAAGTTGAGTGCCTTTATCAAGGAAAGCACATCATATTTAGGTTGTGTGTGTTCCACACACTGTGGACCATCACTCTTGAAACTACTCTCAAAGCAAAGTCAGGATACAGGAGAGACCTGAATTTACCCAATTAAATGGAGAAGTCATTTCTCTGACAAACCCCAGCACTGGGATTTGAAAACACAAGGAATGTTGATGCTGGGACAAAGACTTCAGATACCACTGTACCTCATGTGGAGTCTTGCCAGTGTCAGTGTCATGAGACCCAAAATCCTTAGGTATTCCTTCAAAGTGACTGAAATCAGTAGAGAAAATTAGAAATAAGTCTAGATCTATAGATTTTTTTCCTGTGGAAGAAAACCTCTTTTGAACTGAGGTGTCCATCTGGCACTCCATGAACACAATCCTGTGTGAAGGAGTCAAAAAGAGACTTTAAATGTTCTGTTGAAATCCTAGCTTGTGTAAGACATCTCACCCAGTGAGAGATTAGACAGTCAAGAGACTCTGCAGAGATCAGGAAATCAGCTAAATATGAAAAAAAGAAAGTATACCATGTAGCCTGCAATGGGCTAAACATGCATCTAGACACTTTGTGGACATTCTTGGTGCAGTGCATAGTGTCTAGACAAAAGGAATGTGATGAGCATAACTTAAAAGAATCCTTGACAAACTTAAAATGAAGAAAAAGTAACAGATTGTGAAATCATGTCCAAGGAAGGAAGGATCCAGAACTGGCCTCAGAGCATCATCTTCCTCTAGCACTAAATACATCTTTGAATAAAGAAACATTCCCACTTGGGAAGGAGGAACTGGTTCCATCACTCCCTGGAACAGCATGTAATGGACAGGTAGTAATACGACTGGTCTGGTGAAAGAGGGGAAACCCTTGGTAAGGAGGAATATCTTACCACTGCCATCTATATCCTTGATGAATGATCTTCAGAACCCATCTGCCTGAAAAGCGACAGTCAGGGATGGAGATAAGGCAATGTCCCTTAAAATCAGATTGACTTGTTGGAGCACCCTTGCCATTTTACCAAAATTACAAGGGAAGTTGAGAATTACTTTTGAAAAATTTTTCAAGAGGACAGAAAACGCTTCCCTTGCTTAACATACCCCCTTTCATCTCATTTTTTGATCACCATTGCAGCAAAGGAGCCAATATCTCTGGAAGAATCAGTCTCACGCACACTGAACAGATCAGTGACTAGTACAACAGAAGTTAATCTAGAGCAGATTGACCTTCACAAGAAGGAAATGCAAACATTCCTATTTTACCATATCAGCATGACAATTCAAAAATACTGAAGTCAAAGATGCAGGAGTATACACTTTTCCTGAACCCATCCACAATGCTCCCAGGAAGAGTAGGACAGGACTTTATTGAAAACCCAGACATTCTGGAAACAGTCTCCAAAAGAGAAGAGCCCCAACTGGAAAATCAGATACTGATCACAGACTTAAAAAAAAAAAAAATCTGTAGCAGTGTTCAGATACAGGATTTTGAACCTCTTCAGGAGAGGTACCCTTCTTTTTACCAGAAAGAAATAAAAAAAGGATCAAAAGCCTAAATAAAATGTTGAATCAGATCCAGTAAACTACTCCCAAGAAATCTGGGGAAGAGGAGAAGATATGTTTTGAAGGCTTGACAGACAAAAGTGGTATAAATGGCAGCAGTAGTTTCCCCAGAAATAGGCACAGCATTCTGATAAAACAGAGAAGCATTTCCCCTTCTCTCTCAGGGCTAACAAGAGTAGATCCCCTTGCCCACTGAGTGGACCTAAACAGTCACAGAGGACATTAACCCCCAATCCATAGCAGCTGTAGGTGCTACAGAGGAATCCAGATTAACAGATGAGTGGTCTGAGGTTCAAGTGGCCACAGCATGGTCACCCACCTGTGCCCAAAACAAACTGCTAGCCTGAGGAGGTGGCAAAGGTTGTTTGCTTAACTTTTTTATTTTGGGGCAGAAAGGCCAGACTGTGCGACCAACAGTTTGTTACACTGTCCAGCCAAAAATTATACCCCTTTCTTGGGAAAGAGTCAGCAAGAGCCAGTAAAAATGAAACCACTTGCTTTAAAAAAAAAAAAAAAAAAAAAAACAGCAAAAAACTTCAATTTGTGGGGATGGCAACTTTTCCCCACAGGAACAAAAAATGGTTCTCGGTTACTTTAAACAACCTTTACACTGACAGGAAAAACAACACTCCCTATTAAAGATAGGGTACTCTCACGGCAGTCCATTAAACCATCTCCTAGCTTTAACAGAACTTTTCTGAAATTATTAAAACTACTGAATGGAAGGTACCCCCCCTAAGGGAACTTATCTGCCCAACAAAGGAACAGAACAAGCCAACAACTGATGCACAAAAGCTTCACAGGAGCAGACTCTTTCAGCAGCAGTAAATCTCTGAAGGGCTTGGTGCCCAACTTGTCTTGGCTCAAGCTGCATTTAATGTGCCCTGAAGCTTTAAGTTGGCTGGCCTTAATATCCTTGGCAGGATATAACCCATATAAAACTACGACTACAGCAGCCATAGATGAACATGTGATGTCAAGAGTAAAGACTTCAAACTTCTGTATTTGATACTAGTGCGCATTATTTTTTTTTAAATTCATTCATTATGCTAGTTATTAACGCCACGGTGGTACAGCGGTAGCATTGTTGCCTCACAGCAAGAGGTTCTCCTGTTCGATTCTCGGCTGGAGTGCCTTCTGTGTGGAGTCTGCATGTCCTCCTGCGGTCGAGGGGCCTCCTAAAGACATGCGTGAATGGGCATGCCTTCGCTGAAGGTTGGGCTGGCAACTTGGCACCATAAAAAATCTACTGCCAATCATTAGCGGACCGGAGTTCCGCTGTGGCGACCCCTAACCAGGAAAAGCCGAAAAGACATCTTGCAGAAGTACCCATAAAATTTATATTTTAAAGTTTGTTCCCCCAGTCAAATTTAAAAAAAAAATGCCCCACTCCAATAATAAACTACAGTGAAGTTCATTTTCAGATATTCATAGATGAAAAAGAAATTCCTACCAGTATGTTACAATGTTCACTGAACAGTGTGCACAAAAGTTGTCTTGGCAAACTGTTCTACAGAACGTTTAGTAAATGTATGGAATTACTTGGAGTACAATCTCAGTTCCAATAATGACAACTTCCCCATGTAGTCCAAGTGCTTCTGAGATGGTTAATTCCACAATGGATTCATAGGTTGGTACTAGGCTATCGGCCCTAGGGCCTATACAAGCCTAGCCATAACAATTCCCTGGCTATTTCTTCCCACACTATTTACTTCCCTGGACCCCTGTCTAGCAGGGCAACTGACGTGATCCCCGGGGTGAATTTCCTTTCTCCCATCCAATCGTCAGGCAGGATAGCCTATATAGTCATAGCTGCCAGCTATAATCTGTAAATAAGATGAGGAAAATCAATGTGATTTACTTGCATCACTTTGCTTGTAAGTTTGTGTGAGAATCAGCGAAAAAACAAATTCATCACCACTGTCCTTTTTACTGTGGCTATCGATATCTACCACCACCCAGTCTGACAAAGATGTAAAATTATCTATACAAGGGTCAGGGATCTGCATATACTTAAATCTTCTACCCTGTCTGGATGTTTGGGTCTTTTGTATCCATCACATGCTCTCACTTCAAATTTCTGTTTTAAATATTTCTTCCACTAAGTTTCAATAGTATTACGCTGGCATTTATTATCTCTATGGGAACAATTACTTCCAGATGCATGTTACATGCATGATTAATTATTTTAAAACAATAAGTATTTGGTCTGTTTATTCTAATGAAGCCCAGTGAGCTTTGCTGACAAAGCTTTGCTGACAAAGGCGATTATTAAATATCTTGTTTTCAGACTGCTGCTGGAGTGTTCTGTTCTTTTGTTTTACCAATGACTTCAATGTAGCCTATAGATAAAGGCAAAATCTGATGGCCAGTTTCACAGTAATTCTGCAGTCCCCTCCCCCAAGCATTTATGTTTACGCATCACTGTAGTTGAAGGTCATCTGCTTTTCAATCTTCTGTCCTTGGCAGTGCAGGGATGTCACCTGATGCACTGGAATGTTAATGGGTAGTTTTCATTTTTCACTACAGCTCTTTCAGGATTTTTTTTTACAACTGCATAATTCTCTCCACTTGCCCATCTGACATTAGACACACTGAAATTACTTGTGAACACCTACCAACGTGTAATATTTTGAATTTCCAGTTGTGCACTGTGGACTGACAGATGCCTGCAACACAGCAAGTATTCCCTTACCTCAGTAATGCACACAAACAGCCACAGCTGCACTTTTATTAGTCAATCTGATTTCATAACATTATTGAGCCACAGTCCCATGTAACATCTACGAAGTGCATCAACTGGTACAGATCATACATAAATGGTCTGGAACTAAATAAACTAGCATCTACTTCTCTTAAGAGTTATATGCACTACAGATTGCCCAAATTTCCACCTGTTTTACACAAGCTGATGCGCGTATAGTGTGTCACACAGACTGAAGGACATACAGTACTGGAAACAGAGGAGGCTTGCCTTCTTTTTCCAATTATTTTTGCTCTAGCCATCTTCTCTCTGCTGTCTTTCATTGCTTTAAATTTTAGAAAAAAAAAAAAAAAAAAAAAAACTAGCACAAGAACACAATGAATTATTTTTGTGTCAGTCACTGATAGCTGTGGTACCCAGTGAAACTCTCCCTCATGCTAATCTGGCAAATATGCTCTACTTCTTAATCTGCTTAGTTACTTTTCTAAACTATGTTGCGATTCAGATTTAAAAACAGAAGTTCTTTTGCAATTATGTTATCTGTTTAAACTTTTCACCAGAGATTCGTGGAATGTCTCACATCCACAGACTACTGCTAACAATTCCTTTGTCTACTCTCCAGTGATAATTTGCCCTATGCATCATTCTGCCTAGCATCTTCTGACAACATAACAAGCTTAGTCATGCCATAACAAACACTAACTACAGCCACCACCCTATCCATAGCTCCATTTCCCAACCCACATTTTGCTCCAAGCAGCCTTTTCCCCTTAGCTCACACAACAGTTTTAAGTGTGCAAGATAATCCACAATTCCTAAACAACCCTGCTTATTTAACATTTTTTACCGAGAAATTCCGACTTGGAATGAAGCCAATTTTCAGCAGAAGCCCGGGGAGCAACACTTAACACATGTCTTTGTAACATGGGAGGAGATCTGAGCACCCAGAGGAAACCCACATGGATGTAGGGAGGACACGCAGACTCTGCACAGAAGGTACCCCAGCCAAGAATCAAACCGGAGAAGCTCTTGCTGTGAGGTGACAATGCAACCCCTGCACCAAACTATTACACTCTGTTCACAACTTCATGACCTTGTTTAACATGAATTTATGCTGCCCTAATCTGTTCAACAACTTTACCTTCAGTCATGCTGGGGGGGGGGGGGGCACACAAGTTATTTGAAGGAAACTCACTCCCAGTACTATGCAGATGGCATCCTTTATAGCTTCTTCCCTTACGATATTAAGGAAACCAAATTCCTTAAAAGGTGATTTAAATGTTTTGGTAGGATGCAGTCTAACAAGCTAAAGTTCAGCACTTACAAGATGGTTGCTACAGGAATTTAGGTCCTTCTCATTCACTGAAATGCTTCGTATCTGTACACAAATTTGTTCTGCAAGTGTATAACCGTGGAGTAATCTCAGACAACTGGAAAAGAAGTCTAGACCACATGGTTTCATTTGTGGCATACTGCCCCTAGTAACCTTATCTTAACTCAGATGTCATTCATGCTCATTTCTCTTGTTAGCTTGGATTACTGGGGTTGTCAAACTCTGAAACTTCACTATTTGCAGCCAACTCCAAGCCCAACTACTAAGCTGTAGTTACCAGCACAAATAAGTTCTCTAGAGCCTGCAGTAGCTGCCTGTTGGGATCTGCAGTGCTCATTAAGAAATTAAGCAGTCTGCCACCCCGATCTTACAAAGCAGCTGGGTACCACACCAGTCTCCTTCCTTCCACTCCAATATCTTGTGGTTGCTGTGAAATTCAATGCTAGAGGCCCCTGAAAACTTCCATTTGACTTGGCCATTTCCTCCTAGGGATCATCTACATTTACTGGATACATGCATCACAAAAAGCAAGCTATTCAGACAATACAGCATATCTTATAAACTACTGTACAATACATTTTATACATTATGCCGCACTTCTATTTGATTAGGTGTGTTCTAGGCTAATGGCTCAGGAGCCTTTACAAGCCTAGCCCATAGGATTACTCTGGCATTGTGCCACCCAACCTTCGTTCCTAGTGCCGCTGTCGAGTAGAGACACTGGAGTGATCCCCTGGGTGAATTTTCTATTTCCCACCCATTCATCAAGATTTCTCTTGAAGAGGGCCAGTGAGGTGCTCTGCTTGACATGTATGGGAAGTCTATGGGTTATGAACCTCTCCTTCCAGCATGTTCTGTTGATTGTGGTAATGAGGTTGAGGTCTCTGGAGCATGTAGTGTGGAGGGATTGGGACTTGTTTATGTAGCATTTCTAAAAGAGCTGGGTCAGACACGGCTTTGTAAGTAAAGCAGACATCACCTCCTAAGTAGGAGATAAGGGACAGAGAATAGAGTTTTCTTTTTTAGTCTGTCCCTATAGGACAAGTGTTTAAGGCCTAGGATCCTCTCAGCGAGGTACTTTTGCAGCCTCTCGAATTATTGCAAGTGTCTAGTGAGGTACATGTCAAATGGGGCATTGTACTCTATGATTGGCCTAATGAGGGAAGAGTAGAGGGAGACAAGGACTTCTTTCTTCCTGGATATAAAACCCTTAGTAATGAGATGTGCCACATAGGACTTTTGGCCACCACATTGCCACTGTGATCAGAGAGGTTGATGTCAACCTGTGCTCCCAGATCTCTTATAACGCCTTCTGTGTTCAGTGGACTACATCAATGCAGTAATTCAAGGGAACCGGGTTTTTCCCAAGGGGGGGTGATTACATTTTTTGGCACGGAGCTTAAGGCCATGGTCCTGATACCAGTCATTGATCTCATTGAGGCCTTTCTGTAGGATGTCACTTAGAGTTAATAGCGGCTCCCAACTTGCAATAGTCTGCAAACTTGGTCAGCCAGAGTCCTTTCATATTGCCCTGGACTTCAGAGAAGTAGATACCAAACAGGAGAGGACCCAGGACGAACCCTGTGCGACTCTGCTCATGACTGGTCGGCAATCTGACTTGGGAGTCAGCTACTTTGACACTGTGGGTTCTGTGAGCCAGATTGCAACCCACCTAGTGATACAGGGGTTGATCCCTAGCTTAGTGAGTTTTTCTATGATTCCCGAGTGGGGACTGGTATCAAAGGCCTGAGCTAGATCGAGGTAGACTGTATGAACCACCCTACAGCTCCTGTGACTGACTCAAAGAAGTCGACCAAGTTGAGCAGGCATGATTTACCCTTCACAAAACCAAGCTGTGTGGGATCCAGAGTCTGGAGATTCCATATATCCTTGTTCATGATGATGTGTTCCATAGCTTTGCATATCAGACTAGTCAGGCTAATGGGGTGATAACCCCCGGGGTCATAACCCCCCGGGGTCTGTAGTGGCTTCTCCTTTGTGGAGAGGGATGACTGTAGCAGTGCACCATTCGAGAGGGACAAAGCCTGAGGTGAGGGTGTGATTAACAGGGCACACAAATGAGGTGCCAGTTCACTCTGTAGTTCATGTAGAACACAGCCAGGGATACTGTCAGGTCCCACAGAAGCTGTATTCCTGGCCTTGGAGAGTGCTGTTTTAACCTGGGTGCCTGTCAATCTGCTGGTATTGTGACAGGTCCTTCGGGGGGGAGGGGTCTAAAGTTGGCACCAAATCTGTTGGGTAGTATACTGGCAATATCTGCTGGCTTGGTATAGGAGGTATTGTGCAGTAGCTCAGAGCAAGCTGGGTATTGCCATGGAGATTTTTTATATAACTACAGAAGGCCTTGCGGTGGTCTTCACTATCTGCTGCCATTCTGTTTTCATAGCTAGCTTTAGAGGATTTGATGAGGGATCTCAACCTTTTGTTGAGGCTGATAAGGGAGTTTTTCCATCTTGGGACTTTGCCTTATTCCGCATCAGTTTCCATAGGTTCATAGATTAGTACTAGGCTAACTGCCCTTGCGAGCCATTTTAAGCCTAGCTAATTATCACTTGTGAGACTCAAACCCTGCACCTTGTGTTTGTAAGGCAAACACCTTAACCATTAGGCCACGCTCCCAACCACCCTCTGTTATAGAGTTTGTTTATGGCAGGGG
Organism: Protopterus annectens; assembly: GCF_019279795.1. NCBI lineage: Eukaryota > Metazoa > Chordata > Ceratodontiformes > Protopteridae > Protopterus > Protopterus annectens. The sequence continues at coordinate 303,790,741 of NC_056738.1, read as the reverse complement.
ACCACCAGATTGGCTTCCTTTTTTTTTTTTTTTTTAATTTTTGTTTTTTTGAGGAGAGCGGTCATGCAACTACTTATTTGCATGGGTGCCATGAAGTTAGCCATCTCTATTTTTAGGAGTCCAAAGTTAGCTTTGGAGAAGTTTTTCATGGTGGCCATCTTTGTGGGGGGGGGGGTGGATTTCCAAGGTAATCAGTTTGTGGTCGGATCTAACTAGGGAGGTGTAGAGCAACAGTCACCCATGTTAGTAATGACCAGATCAAGGATGTTGCTACCTTTAGTGGAGGTAAGAATGAGCTGGTCCACAGCACTGGGCAAGTTTCCCCAGTTAATGGAGTAGTTGTTGTCGCCAGTATGAGTGTGTTAGGTTGGACGCCAATATTCTCCAGGGTGCTTAGGAATGTGGAGTGCGAGTCTTGGGACATGGTTGGGGACCTATAGCAGGCTATGACCTGAATCGCTGTCTTGCCCTATGTTAGTTGCACCTGAAGTATCTCAGATGCATTACGTTGGGCTACCAGTCTGGAGGTGCACGCATACTTTAGGAATATGGAAACACAACCATCTTTGGAGCTTGGGTCCAAGTTCTGGGGTCGAAAGGTGTGGAATGAGGTATAGCCTGGTAGTGCAGGGGTGCTTTCTGCTACCTTGAACCAGGTCTTTGTTACAGCACAAATGTCGATGTTCTCCAGTTTAAGGAGTGCTTCGAGCAAGTGCATTTTGAGATTTAGACCGTGTTGAGCAGCATGACTGTTTACATATGTTTGCAGCCGTTACGGTCGTAATTTGTCTTTGGAACACTGCCTCAAAAAGGCACTATAGGGGTGGCAAGAGCCTTGTCCAGTATCCGGAAGCCCAGAGGTGACAGATGCAGGCCATCTCTGGCAAAGCATGGAGGTCTGTCAGTCATGTCATCCCAGCCAGACAGATACTGGATCCCAGAATGACACCAGATACTTAGCCAATTGTTGAAATCAATCATTTTCTGCTTGTACTGTGGTATCATTCTGGGTGATTGTAGGATGCTGCTCAGGACTAGGGTCATATCTGCCTGGGCAACATTTTTTATTTATTTTTTTTATTTTCATTTTACATTTGTTGACCAGGATAGTCCGACTGGATGCATGTCCATTTTCAGCAGAGGCCCGGGGAGAAAAGCTCCAAGGGTAAGCAGATACAGCATTACATAATACCAGCATTACATATTACAAAACAGACTATTTACAGTCATTACATAAGTAAGCAAGTTAAACAAGTTCCACAGGTTAGGAGTTAATCCCAAGCGTAAATCAGGATTATATTAAATTACACTGTAAACTGGTTAACAGATTTTTACACATTCTAGAGAGTGTGATCCAAGAGCTCTTCCATGTCTCATGTAGTCCAGGGAGGTACATCTCAGGTCATTCACACCCACATGTATAATGACAGCGTCAGAGTCATATTTGTACCAGTTGTTGAGGGACCTGACTGCATGCATTATGTGGTAGATCCTGGAGCCTGACAGGCAGCTGACTTACTCTCTCCTTATTCAACCGAGTGGGACATCAGTGTGCCCCACTATCAAGTCACCTAGGACTAGTATGTTGGGCATGCTGTTTTGCCTTAGGGGCTTTGGCCGAGTGACACACTGTTTAGGAGAGTTGCGTGTCTCGTGATTAGTGTTGTGGTGGTAGAATGCATTTCTGCCTTGGAAGTCTCTGCTGTTTGGGTAGATGCCTCCATGAAGGTGGGTGTGTGGTTTGTGTTTTTATGTGAAGGCAGTGCTAGTGTGCATTCTGGAGGGCTGTGTGTTCCATGTGGTGTGGTGCAATTGTTGACATTCTCCTCTTAACCAGCTATTCCAGTCTTGGCTGGAGAGTGAGTGGCTTCCAATCTGGATATACAAGTGCATCCCTCACAAGTCGGAGTGTGTTGGGAGGTAAGAGGAGAGGTTGGCAGTGTACACAAAGCAGTCGCTACATTGCCTCAGGATGCCTACGTTCACCAGGTTAATAGGAGAAAGTACAGGGAACTGACCTTTATTAATGCCCATCCCCTCCAGGCATGTCTAAATACTGGAGTTGTTTCCTTGTAGAACGTTTAGTGCTGTTAGCACTTGTGTGTGCTACAGTAATTGCTACAAGTCTAGTAAAGTGCTAAACTAATAAGCTAGTAAGTGCAGGAGAGGAGAAAACTAGCACATCTAAGAGAAAAAAATGAACAGTAGACTTTGGCACAGCTCAGAAGCTTACAAACAAAACAGTCCTGGATAAAGCAAATCTGTACCTGGACTAGACTAGTTAAATGAAAGGCGGGGAAAAAGCGCAAACGCAGGCTTTTAAACCAGAAAGTTGAAAGAGAAATTGCCCGAAGGGCCACTACAATTTCTGAGCCAGAAACCACTCCTCTTGTGGTAGACAGTGGGAGTGGTAAGCATTAGGTAGCATAATAAGCTAGGCTTCCCTCCAACACAGAAAGGCCTGGGAGGCTCAGAAGCTTACCAACAGTCCTGGATACAGCAACTCTGTATCTGGACTAGACTAGTTACAGGAAAGGCAGGAAGCAAGCTTAGATTTTTTTTCAGAAAGCACTAAAACAGCACTAAATTCAAGTGCAATGCAAGCTAGCACACAGTGTATAGCAGTATTAAAGCAAATACAGTTTAAATAAATGCAATTTATTCGAAATGTATTCTGAACTAAATTCATTTGTTGTTTTATTCAACAGTGAACAGTTAAAAGTGCCAAAAAATATACTTATCAGCTGAGAAGCACACTCAGTCGGAACACAAGGAGATTTTTTTTTATTTGTTAGTAAAGTGCAAGGGGAAGAAGGAGCAGCAGAAGATAATTCAAGGTTAAGAACCTAAGTGGGCTGGCCTTCTCAAATGTTCTCTCTCTGTATTAGATAGAATGAACACTAGACTGGGAGGAGTGTCCCAGATCAAATTTACAGTAGGGTTGGGCAACTGCAAAGCCACCAACTATAACAAAACACCACAGGAATGGGGGGGGGGGGGTACCAGTTTCAGAAGAGATCAGAAACAAAAAAATGATGCCAGCAAATATATAAAATAATTCAGTCAGGCAAAATTTAAGACAATAAGTGCCAAGAATTATACTTACAGCGATATATTTCCAGATTGTCAGAGCACACCAGTCAGAACACAGAAATAAATACAACCTGCTTGCCCCTGTAATTGTTAGAACTAGGGGCAGACACTCCATTGAGTGGGACTCCATAATAGCCATCATTTAATGTTAGACTGGAATTCCTCTTTTTCTGTGGGAATGGTAGGGTTTGAGGTAAAAGTCCCATGAAAAAATAGCTCACGGATAAAAGCTTAAATGAAAGTAAATGAAAAAGCTTTTTCCTCTCAAATCGTTCTGGCTGCTGCATTTTCCCTGCTGGTAGCATTTGTGCAAGCAACCTTTCTGCCAGTATACACCTCCCAGCTTCAGTCTCCTGCTATATTACCTGAGGCCCAGAGTCAATCCTGAATTCTGATACCTACTTCCGAGATTGGAAAGAGACTTGTCTTCCCCATGTTTTACTGCCTTGAGATGCAGGAATTAGTCATTTGAAAGTACGTACAAATAATCCTACTGTTTTACACTAATAAAAATCCTGTCTTTAAGTGAGCGTTCCCTGCAGGACTATCAGCAGCCATAGTCTCTCTTTATAATACCTCCTGGCCATTAGAATTAATCATCCTACATTGTCTCTATAATCACGTTCCCTATTCCCTTCTCACCTACAACTCTCCCCCCTGCTTGTAAATTACATATCCATTTTTCTCAACTCTGCCACCCCTAGTCTCTCAAACCCTTTTTGGTAGAGCCTACTTACCTTACCTGCAATAACCATTTTTAGGCAGTAGATCTACCCTATTTCTCCTTCACTTACCTTGCTCCTGGATATCAGCCTTTACACCTATTCCGACTCCTCCCTACCTCTGTTACTCCTGAACCTATTTCTTTATCTCTGTATCGGCCCTTAGTCAGCTCTCCTTTCACTCTGCTCTCTTATCTCTCAACTCCTAGGTACCTTACATTAGACTTAACTCCCTTTTAACTGATTGTTCTCCCTCAAAACCTGTCTGTGTCTGAATCTGCACCGTTCGCCCTGCGGGCTCACTCTGCTCCCCTACCCCCAAATTCCACCCACCCCCAGAGGTCCTACACTTATACTTCCTAAACCACACCCACTCATCCAACCAATGAATTGCCCCAAACAATTTACTTCACTTAGCCACTCCCTCCTCCTCTCTCTAGTATCTCTACTTATGGTGCTGTTCTCCCAAATAGCACTACTCCTCCCTCTACCCAAGTCTCTCCCACTTCTACCAGTCCCTCATTATCTTATCCCACTCAACCTCCTCTGTACTTGTATATAGTTATATTATATATATATATATATATATATATATATATATATATATATATATACACACACACACACACATATATACACACATATTATATATATACATATATATATACATATATATATATATATATATATATATATATATACATATATATACATACATATATATATATACATATATATACATATATATATATATATATATATATATATATATATATATATATATAAAACACAATATGCAAACTACAATAAAAGTCATCCTAACCAACTTAATACTCTTAACCATATTTTTATGCAAACTACAATAAAAGTCATCCTAACCAACTTAATACTCTTAATTAGAAGTTATGTACCTACCATAACGTTCCATGTTAGTCGTCTTCTCTCGCCTTCTTTCTTGCTGGATGGGTTCGGAGCCGATCCTCGGCTCCGACTCGGCACTTGCTTTAGCTTGAAAACTCCTTTTACCAGCTCAAGGCAACCCTATATCCCATGATGCAAGGCGGAACTACCTCAGATCTCATTTGGTAGCTAACCTACCCTGCTAAGGACTAACCTAACATACTTAGGAAAACAAGTTCATAAAAAGAGTCCTCATATGAAGGCTCAGGAGGAAAACAACCTGATAGGAACTCTTCAAGATCTGTCCAGGCCAGGGGGAAGGAGGGAGGGACGCAAGAAAGAAGGCGAGAGAAGACAACTAACATGGAACGTTATGGTAGGTACATAACTTCTAAATGTTAAGTTGTCAATCTCGCCTTCATTCTTGCTGGATGGGACCGCGTCCCTAGCACCTGTATCCCGAGTGGCTCAATGGAACAGACTCTTGAGAACTGTGTAACCAAAACTGGCCCTATCTCTGGAGGCCAAGTCCAACTTGTAATGAGAGACAAAGATATGAGGCGTGGCCCAAGTAGCTGCTGCACAAATAGTATCAATGGGTAGTCTATCCTGAAAAGCTGCAGAAGTTGATAGACTCCTGGTTGAATGTGCTTTTGGTTTAGAAGATAGCCGCTTGCCTCAGAGAGTACACATAGGAAATGGTGGAAGTCAACCATCTGGATAAGGTCACTTTAGAAACTGGAAGACCTATCCTGTTTTCTGCATAGGAGACAAATAATTGGTCCGATGTCCTGAATGGTTTAGTTCTATGCAAATAGTACCTGAGCTGACGATGGACATCCAAAAAATGAAGCTTCTGTTCAGCTCTGTCGGAATAGGTTGGGAAAAAGACTGGTAGATCTATAGATTGGTTAATATTGGTTTGACACACAACTTTGGGGAGAAAGGACGGGTTCGTTCTTAATGATACCCTGTCCTTATGAAAAACCAAGTAAGGGGAACGAATGCAGAGAGCTTGAATCTCGGAAACCCTTCTTGCTGAAGTGACAGCCAGTAAGAAAATAGTTTTCCAGGTCAATAACTTCAAAGAACATGAAGCAGACGGTTCGAAGGGAGGTAGCATCAAGGATGCCAACATTAAGTTTAGATCCCATTGCGGAGGAGGATGCTTTATAGGCGGCTTTAGGAGAAAAACTCCTCTCAGAAAGGCCTTGCATAATCTAGGAGACATAATGTTATTGTCATGCAAGCCAACATGATACTTGGAAATAGCAGCCAGTTGTACTTTAACTGTAGATGACGAGGATCCCGAATGAAAAACCTTCGCCAGGAAATCTAAAACAGAATGTACAGGAGCAGTAAAGGGATCAATATTCCTGGAATTTGCCCAAATAGAAAAACGTTGCCACTTGCTAGCATAAACAGTCCTAGTGGACGACTTTAAAGAAGACACTAAGATGTCTCTGACTGAGTCAGAGATCATCGGAAGCCTGGCTAGGGAAGGAAGTGGAGCAACCAAGCAGTGAGGTTGAGAGAATGAATGGCCCGGTGCTGCTGACCCGACTGGTGGATCAAGAGATCCGGAACTGGGTCCAGATGCCAGGGCTGCACCAGAAGGTGACGATGCAGAGACGGAAACCAAATTTGTCGAGGCCAATAAGGGGCAATGAGAATCAACTTGGCCCTCAAAGCGGTGGCTTTCTGAATGACTTGTGGAATCAAGGGAAAAGGAGGAAAAGCGTGCAGAAGTCCCGGGCCAATCCTGGGTTAGAGAGTCTCTCAGGGTTGGCCTGGAAGGGGAAAGAGGGTGAAAAATCGGGGCACTTGTTGTTTTGAAGAGTAGCAAAAAGATCGCAACAAGGAGTGCCCCACTTCAGAAAAATCTGATCCACTACAGATTGATTGAGAGACCACTCGTGAGGCATCAGAATGGATCTGCTCAGCCTGTCCGCCAAGAGGTTGGACCTGCCGGGGATGTGCCTTGCTATCAGAAACCGATGAGAGGAGATTGCCCATTGCCAAAGTCTGAGAGCTTCTCGACACAACGGATAGGACCTGGTCCCGCCCTGCTTGTTGATGTACCAGACCACGGACATGTTGTCCGTTTGTACTGCAATAGTCCCCGTGGGAAGAAAGTCGTTGAGGGCCTGCAACGTTAAAAGCACCGCTCTCATCTCCAGGACATTTATGTGCAGATGGTATTCTATGGGTTGCCACGTCCCGTGGACCATCCTGCCCTGATAATGCCCCCCCCCACCCGATCAGAGAGGCATCCGTAGTGACTGTGGCAACTGGAGGAGGGGAAACAAAGGGTCGGCCCTGATGAAGAAGAGGGGAAGATATCCACCAATTCAGAAGAGTTCTGCACGACTGTGTGACTAAGATTTCGTGCCTCATCGGGAGACTGTGGTACGACCACTGCGTGAATATCATCCACTGCAGAAGACGCATGTGGAAGCGAGCCAGTGGTAGAAGAACAATGGCCGCAGCCATAAGACCTAGAACCTTCAGTATAAATCTGGCTTTGACCTTGTTGCTCTGCAATAGAATCCGAACAAATTTTTGGATGTCCAGAATTCTTTGATCTGTTAGTCTGGCTAACATTTTGACGGTGTTTAATTCTGCGCCTATAAAGGTGATAGATTGGCAAGGCAGCAGAGAAGATTTTTCGAAATTTACTGAAATTCCCACACTCCTGCAAAGCTGTAGAGTGTAGTCTCTGGTCTGAAGAAGCTGACACCTGGTGGTGGCGGAGAGGAGCCAGTCGTCCAAATAAGGAAACACCTGGAATCCTTGGCGTCTCAGATGAGCTGTGACCACTGCCATGCATTTGGTAAACACTCTGGGGGCTGAAGTGAGGCCAAAGGGCAGGGCTCTGAATTGGTAATGACTGGTCCCTAGCCGAAGCGGAGAAACCTTCTGGAGCGCCTGTGAATCTTTATGTGATAGTACGCGTCCTGAAGGTCTATAGAGCACATCCAGTTGTCCTTGCCCAGAAAGGGCAGAATGGACTGAAGCGTGACCATCCGGAATCTTGCCTTCTTGACAAATCTGTTTAGACTGCTCAGGTCGAATATTGGTCTCCAATCTCCCGTCCTTTTGGGGACCAAAAAGAATCTCGAGTAGACGCCGGATCCTACCTGGTCTGCCGGCACAGTCTGGACGGCTCTTTTTCCTAGGAGCTTTGAAACCTCCTGTTCTGCCAAATCCCTTTGACCAGGTGAGATGTCTGGAAGGGACTGTTGAGGTACGGGATTCCTTTCGAAGGGGATTTTGTAACCCTCGGATATGATCGACTGTACCCACATATCTTGTGAGAGGGAATGCCAGGCTACTGGGTACAGCGAAATCCTTCCCCCGACTGCCTCCAAGGGTGGACAGTCGGGCAACACCTCAGGGATGCTGAAAAGGCTCCTCAGGAAGAGACTCCCTGTTGCCCTGGTTCTGAGGACCCCCCCTGCCTCTAGGGCGGCGTCTATTATTGTTACCCCCTCTGCCTCTGGGGGTAAACTGACCACGTGTGTCCGGTGTAGCTCCTTGGGCTTTGCAGAACCACATCTTCCCTCCCTTCTGACCCTTGGGATATGGTCTAGAAGGGGTGGAAAAATGGACTCCAACGGCAGAAAGAGTTTTACCGTCCTGCTCACACCTGGTCAAGGTATCCTTCACCTGAGGTCCGAACAAAGCCGAACCATCAAAGGGGGTATTAGTGAAGGCGCCTTAAAGGGGTCCGCAAAATTACAAAGCCGCATCCAGGCTTGGCGTCTAAGAGCAACTCCTGTGCCTGCGGCCCTGCTCGCTCCATCGGCCACATAGGATATGAGCCGCATGGAGGAGTTGGATAGGGAATTCAGGATTGCTAGCTGTGAGGCAATCTTTTCTTGACCCCCAGCAGCAGAAGGATCCTGGACCACTTCACCCAGTTCCTTGAGAATATCTCTTTGAAGCCTGGTGAAGTGACAAAGGTAGTTCAGCGAACGCATAGCAAAGGTCGCTGAAGAAAACATCCGCTTTCCATACCTGTCCATGGTCCCAGAATCCTTGTTAGGAGGATGGACAGGTACTGAAGGATCCACCAGTTCCTTCTTAGTGGCCGCCGCCACCACCATAGCATCCACAGAGATGCCCTTGGAAAGAAACTGTTTGTCCGTAGGGGCCGTGATAAACTTGGATGGTCTCCTGGGGACAGGTTCCACAGAATCTGGAGCCGCCCACGCCTTCCGAGCCACTACCTGCATAAGTGGGTCGAAAGGCTGAGACACCCAGGAGGTGGAAGGTCGGGATCCAAAAGCCTCCAGGTATACCGACTCATCCTCGGAGGGATCAATGGATGGCCAATTCCCCCTCTGTTTGAGGAGCTCAAGGATGTCTGAAAAGGAGACATCCTCAGAGGGGGATCGTGGGGAACCCTCCGACTCATCTAAGTCGGTATCAGATGTAGTAGACTCGGGGGAATCTGTGTGTTTCCTCTTACACGTCCTCTTCCGAGGGGGTTCACCTGCCGGATCAGGAGAAACTTCGGAAGAGGAAGAAATTCCCAATGGGGAAACCTGGGGCGATGGATCCCTGGGCCTGAGAGCAAGAGGTGTCTACAGGCACCGAAGAGGGAGGAGCTAGAGGGATGGACCGTTGACCTGGCTCAGTAGCCAGGACACTCATCACCCCAAAGGCCCCCCTCCCCGGGAGGCCGGAATATCCCCGATCCGAGGATACAGGAATTCCTGGCTCCACTGAGAGGGAAGGCTCCGAGGCCGATGGTGCCGAGCTTACCAAAGCCGAAGCCCCGAGAGGGAGAGCGGGGTCGGACAAGGGTCCGATGCCACTAGCCCCCTCAGAGCCAACAAGGGAAACCAGACGACCGGATCCCTCCAAGGAAGGCCTCAAGGAGGAGATCGGAGCCGAGGACGACGGAACCGAAGGATGCATCGGCTCCGGCGCCGAAACAGTCACTGTCCCGAAAAGCTCCGGCTCCGAACTCTGGTGTGGAGTCGGAGGAGGAAGTTCAAGGGGTGAAACAATAGCCGAAGTCTGTTGAGACGGGCTATGGAGCATTTGGGCCAGTGACTTCAACAGCCTGCTTACCACCCTCTCTAAGTCGTGGTCAGACAGCCTGGAAGATCTCGAAGATCGGCTCCGATGGCTCCGCTCCGACAAAAGAGGAGACCCCGGAGCCGAGTGGATACTCGGCAACGAAGGGGACAGAGATCTCTTTCGGGACGAAGTCATCGAAGCCGAAGTCCCCTGAATTCCAGATGGAGCCGAAGGTTTCTCGGCTCCGATGCTGGATAAAGTGTCGGCTCCAGCCGGAGCCGATAAGGCCACAGTAGACAGGGTGTCGGAACCAATCTGTGCCGAACCCACTACCTTGGAAGCAGATAGATCGGTTCCAGCCGGAGCCAATCTCGGCTCCGACGGAGCCGGAGCCACCGGAGGAGGCTTGGATACTGTAGCCTGAACCTTCGGTGGCTTAGAAGGTTTGCCAGACCCTGTTTTAGAGGGAGAACCTTCTGGCTTAAGTAAGCCCCAGAGGATTAACTTATTCCTCCGTTCCTGCAGGACTCTCTGGCTAAAAGAATGACACAAAGCACAGGAGTCCTGCAGGTGCAAAGGCCCCAGGCAGTAAACACAAGAAGTGTGATCGTCTGTCAGAGACATTTTCTGACAGCACGAGTCACACTTCTTGAAGCCTGAGACCTTGCCTTCCTTTGACATAATCCTAAGGAGGAAGTCACACACAAACCCCAACAAACACACACAATTAATCCCCTAACACACAAACACACAGGTAGGGATTAACCAATGGGGTCTAGGCCTAACTAAACTTTTATACAATTACCAAAGGAAAAGTTTTGAATTTTAAGGGAATAGGGTGGGCTGTAACACACTACAGAAGTGGAAACAAGGGGGAAATAAAACCCTAACTAAGCTTTTTTCTCTTTTGACAAAAAATTACTTACCTCAGCTGGCAAAGGAGACCTCTTTCGCTAAGCGGCAAACAAGATCTGAGGTAGTTCCGCCTTGCATCATGGGATATAGGGTTGCCTCGAGCTGGTAAAAGGAGTTTTTAAGCTAAAGCAAGTGCCGAGTCGGAGCCGAGGATTGGCTCCGAACCCATCCAGCAAGAATGAAGGCGAGATTGACAACTTAACATCCGTATTTTTACCTGTCCTGACCTCAGCCTATCTCCCAACCTATTTTGAAAAGTCCAATCTCTTCCACCACATCCTCTCTCCAAAACAACCACTCTTGATATCTCCCACTCCCATACACACATTAACATCATCTCCACTCCCTGCTTTATGTCACCTCAATACCATCGATGCACACACATTAAGTACAACAACTTTTTAATTAAAAAAATGGAAACTTCTAATTAACTATTCACAACCCAATAACTAAACCACAAAGCCCTACCTTAAAGGATGGGGACATGCACCCTAATCCTGACCCAACCAATGCATCTATTGTAAATATTCACTGCACAACTCCCCCAAACCTGCCAACATTGACCAAATTCTCCAACTCTCTACTTGTAGCACATCTCAATATCCGCAGTATCAATAACAAAATTGCCCACCTTCATGTTCTCCTTGATATTCACTCCATTTTCTGCCTTACAGAAAAATGATTAAACCCTGGAACTAAGGATAATGAAATTATCCCCCCCTGGCTATAACATATTGAGACAAGCCCAATTAAAATGTAAGGGTGGGGGAGTAGTAAGGGTGGGGGAGTAGCACTCCTTTATAAGAAATGGCCTACAGATCTCCTCTATAAATGAAAACCCACCTTTGGACTGTAAGGCTGGAGTCCATATCTCCAAACTTCAAATCAACCCTAACAAATCCCTTTATGTGATCTGTATCTACCCACCCCCTGGTAATAACAACACTGTAATAGAAGATATTCTTAGCTGGGTATCCTCAACTTACCCACAAGAAACAATACTAGGTGACTAACACTGACTGGAAAACCTTAACCCTTCCTCACATATTAATCTCCATGGCTTTATTCAAACTATCACCTCGACTACCAGAATCAACAAACCAACCAAAAAATAGAGCACCTTAGACTGGATACTTAGAACACCCACATACTTATGATGTAGGAACCTTACCAGATGATCATACTCTAACATATTATGAGACAAAAGAATGACATCTCCAACACCCCTACTTACAGGATATCACGAACAAAGAAACACTAACCCTGTACTATTCCAAAATGAACTCAATGCATGTGACTGGAAACCTCTAAAAATACTCCCACTAGATGAGGCTGTTAAATATTTTAACTCTAAATTTCTAGCAATCCTAGATGTGCATGCACCTAAATGATCTATTAGAATAAAATCCAAACCAGCCCCCTGGCTTACAAGAGAGACTAGACAAAAAATTCTACTTGGAAACAAAGCCTGGGCTAAATGCAACTAAAAAAGCTACACTCTGACAAAAGTACTATTGTAAGCTACAACAAACACACCAAAAGAATCCACAGAAAATTTTGGACCAACATAAATAGGCTCCTTCACCCTGGTCACTCTAGCACACCACCCCCTCAAAATGCTGGTCATAATACCCCACATCAAATAGTCAACAACTTCAACACCTACTTTACAGAAACTATACAATCCCTAGCTAGCCAGCTTTCCACTGATAACACAAGGCTCCCTTCCTCTTTAGCGGATTCTTTACCAACATTTAAATTTCAACCCATCTCAAACCACTTTTATCTACAAAATCTTTCGAAAACTTAAGCCTTGCACTCCTTCAGCCGACCAGTTACTTTCTGAATATTTGCAAATAGCCAAAGTTATAGCCTTTCCCATATCCATCCTACGTAACAGAACCATTAATGAAGGAATCATTCCAGACATCTGGAAAATCTCCCACATCATCCCCCTACATAAAGGTGGCAAATCCAACGACTACTCTAATTAATCACCTTGAGCAGAAGTCATGGAAAAATGCATTCACCACCAGCTACTAGACCACCTAACTAAACATGACATACTGGCTAAGTACCAGCATGGCTTCACGACCACCACTCTACTATCTTTCACTGACTCCGTTTATAAGAACCGTAACAACAACATCCTCTCTTCATCGACCTTTCAAAGGCTTTTGATATGGTTAATCATCCCCCGCTTATAAATACTCCTGAACTTCTTTCTCTAGATACCCCAGCTATACAATGGTTCAAGTCTTACTTAACAATGGGCAACAGGCTGTTCTCTGGGAAAATAAACTATCATCCCACCTGCCAGTCACCCTTGAGTCCATCAGGGCTCCATTTTAGTACCTCTTCTTTTTTCACTATTCATCAATGACCTTATGTAACAGTCCCTGAAGCTACCTGCATTCAATATGCCGATGATTCCACACTTATATGTTCTGCCAACTCCATTTCTGAACTACACTCTCCAACTCAAAAACTATTCAACTCAGTAGAAGATTGGTTCCTGAAACGCTGCCTCCTTTTGAACGCCAAAAAAAAAAAAAATACAAGCTCCTACTCTTTATTCCTACCAATAGGTCCTCTCCTATAGACTTCTCTATTAAATCTAGCAATGGTACCCTCATCTTTCCCGATCCTACCACCAAACTATTAGGAGTCACAATTGACAACAACCTTAACTTCGATAACCATATAAATAACACCAAACAGTGAACAGAAAAATGGGCTCCTTGTATAGAATCAAACCCTTCTTAACACCTATAGCTAGAACCACCATTGCCCACTCTCACTTAATCTCAACTCTTCTCTAGGTTTCTCCTATTTATACTAATCTAAAGAAAAATAATCTTCTCAAACTATCAATCTCCTATAACAATATTGTCAGATTTGCCACTGGCAATGCATTTCGAACACACCACTGTCTAAATCTAAAGCAGCTAGACTGGCTTGAACTCCCCAATATGCTAACTTTTTCCCAACTAACCATTGCTCATAAAATCTTTTACCAACCAAATAATACTCCAATACTTGCTAACCTCATTACCCCCTACAATACTTGCTAACCTCATTACCCCCTATAATAATCTCAATTCCCTACGCACGAGTAAACTACTTGCTAGCATAAGTCCAATAACTTGTCAGGCAACAGCCTTTTCTCCAATACTGCTGGGAAGCACTGGAACCTTCTACCTATTGATCTCACTCTAAGCAAAAACCATGTCACCTAAAATTGCACTGGTTATGTCCCTGCACTAACCCTGATTAATCTACTACCTTTCCTATTTTTATCTTCATACTGCCTCTGGATACACCATCATAATCTACATACTCCTCAGTATGCTAAAACTCATAATTGTAAAACATATATAATCACAAGTATATATGTTAACTAGCAATGAACTCTAATGTATCTCTCAAACGATCACATGACTGTTATATTACTTTATACTCAATCTTCTTAGTATTGTACTTTTTAAACTCAGTCTTTTTATTCTAAATATCTCTTACTTTATTTGTTATACAATTGTACATTATATTTTGTGCTATGTTGGAGCTTTTCTCCCTGGGCCTCTACTGAAAATGGAAATATATCCAGTTGGAGTAGCCCGGTCAACAAATGTAAAATAAATAAACAAACAAATAAAAGTAAAAGGCAGGTCTGCCCAATTTTTTTTTTTTTTTAAATAAAACTATAGCAGTCTGTATGTATTACAAACATGTACGGGCATGTTCAGTGGCCAGCCTACATGCGTGTGTCCATTTTGGTGGCGGGCCCGAGAGGTTGGCTCTGAATAAACCACCGTTTTTTTAAAGCTTTGAGACAGTTTCATTAAAAAATATATAAACAGTAAATGTTTGTGCTTTAAACCTGACAAATCAGTTCTTGTACCAAAAACAATTACACAAGTATAAAGCACAAACTTAAACCCAGAAGCAATGAAAAATACAAACTGAATATAAAGCCTAAACACAAGGGCTTTCGTGTTAAGATTGAGAAACGAGTCCATCAGCATTTTCACTGTAAAGCTCTATCAGATTTGCCCTTCACTTACCCTAAAGGATAAAAGGTCCTAAAACGACTCCTAGCAGAAGTTCATGAAAATGCTGCCCTTCATATGAAGCTAGAGGGTTAAGTTAGCATGGGGGTGGGGGTGTTGGCTGTCTAGTCCAAGGTGGATCCAGGTAAGTGAATAAGCAGATTTATGGAGTCAAACTGGTTTTCCATTTATCGTAAACAATGTCGTCTGGTCTCAGTGGCAGGATTTTATTGGGGGTACTGCTGTCCTCGATGATGTACCAGTTTGATGACGGCTCTTTAGTTCAATGGAGTCTGGGTTGTTCCTTTTGGATTCCATGATAGAGCTGAAACCCCCTTATGCTGTATCCTTTGGCTAAGAATCTTTACGGGTCTAGAAGGTTTTTTTTATAAAATCTGCAAGTTCTTGAGACCCTGTCGTTTCTGTCCTGGGATTTCATAAACATTCCATTTGGTTTTGAAGGGATGCATACAGTTTTTGTGCAGCAAAAGGTTGACTCTTGTGGGCTTGTGATAAAGGTTGTTTGAGGTAAACTGATAAGTCAGTCCAGAAGTTTACAGAGTCTGGCTGTGAGGGGTAGTGAATTTAAAGGAAGATGGATGGAGCTCCTAATGTGGTCATAAACAATCCTGTAATTGCTACAGGTTGCGGTTCATTATAAAAACAAAAACAGTCTATAAAATTTCACGTAGCAACCCATAAACACAGAAGTGGGAATGGTAAATGAATGCATCCTCCCATTTTCCAAGAGCAGTGTTTGCCAGACTAGGGGCCATGGATGCTCCCCTATAGAGATTCCTTCTACAAGCAAACTATGGGAGTTACCAAATCTGAAATGGTTTTCCAGGAAAATTCTCAGCGTGCTGACGGTTGATTTCTTCTGAAGTGCTTACCACTCTTTTTGGTACGTCTGGATAACTGCCTAATGCAGTAATTATGTGGGAAGACAGGAGAGACACAGCCTCAACGTCTATGGTAATGAGCCATGCTTTGTTGTGAACAGCGATTTTTGTTATCTTAAGGAAATCAATGGTGTCAAGGATAAAAGATCTGTTCCTTTGCACCAGCGATATAAATCTAAACCTCAAGGTAGATTAGAGACAAGACGTTTTTAAGAGCAGGGGAGTCTGGGGTGTCTAGGAGATGGTTACCAATGAGACCCTCATCACTTAGACAGGCAATTTCAGTGAGAATATTTTTGTATTCCGTCTTGATTGTTCCAAGCTTGCAGTGCTTATATAGTCAGGGGTGGGTATTTCAGAAATGTGTGCTGCACTGTCCATGACAAGAATGTCCCCTCCCTTAATCAGCTTTCATGACTGCGTGGAATTTGTGCGGAGACTTCTTTTAAGGGTCAGGATTTCTTGACGTTTCATACTGTACAGCCCCTTTGTTGGGGGGTTTGAGAATCCTACAGATGTCAGTCTTGCAATGGCTCAAAATGCCATTACGGTTGGGTATGGGGAGGGGTCAGACATTGCTGGGTCTTTTTATTGCATTCAGGGACCCATGGATGTGGTTCAGTGCTATGTGGGTCTGAGGGGGGAAAAAAGAAATCTTGAGATTCAGTTTCTGGATAAAATGTTTCAGATCAATGGTTTGCACCAAGTTGCTTCTCTGTGTGGGATGAAGGCGAGACTTCAATAACTTTTGTTCTGCTTTGGAAAGTGGTTTAATTTAGGAGTGCTTGATCGGCCCCTTCATATGGGTTGGTTGAGTAGCTTTGTGGGAGGTGTCAAGACTTCCTTCAGATCCCTCTCATTTCCAGGTTTTGGCCCTGTGGTGTGGGTTGTTTTCTGGTGATCAATCCAGTCTGGGATGACATTCCTCCCTAGTGTGGTTGTGGGATCCTCTGTAGTGTTCCTGTTTCAGGCTGTGGTGTCCAAAGGTGGTTGGATGCCTGTTCTGGCCTGGGTCCATTCTCAGAGTTCTGGCATATCTGAAAATGCTGATCAGGAGTGTGTGTGTTTTGTAGGAGTGGGAGTCCAACCATGATGGAATGCCCTAAGCTGTTGTTTGTTGCTCTAGTGTATGACCTTGTGCAGGTCTTTGTATCCAGGTGTTTTTTCTTCTGGTCATACCTTGTTTGTAGGCGGCCTATGGTAGGTATCGAGTAGGTGATGGTGACAGTCTCATAGATCTCTTGGATTTTTTTTATTTTTTATTTTCATGGTTTGTTTTCAAAAGGTATTGGCTCTGTCCCATAGAGTTTTGAAGCTGGTTTCTTTGTTGACCAGACTGCCGCATGGTTTTCATGTAGTCCAAGTTTAGTTTTAGCTTGTTGTTCGAAGCTATGTTGGAGCAGTAGGTTAAGATTTAAGCTAGTGTCATTAAGCAGCTTGTTCCATTTAGAGGAGAGTTCCTTGCTGATATTCCTGCAGAAGGGTCTTTTGTGGATTCTGAGGCCCCTGGGGAACAAAGCTGACCTTCAAAGAGTTATTCCCATTGGAGGATTACGAGTGAGTTGGTCCAGTAGTTGATCATTTGTTAGTTGCAGTCTTCATTGGGATGATTTTGAGCATCTAGATTAAATGTTAAGGGTGGGCTGGGCTACAAGATCCTTAAACCAGGTATTGTCCATAGTGTGGAAGGTACCAGTCAGCATCAAAAAACTGTACGTTTGGGTTGGACCATAAAATTTCTAACTTGATGAACCTGGTTCAGGAATCAAGAATTAAAAATATACTGGCCTGCCCTGCCAGAAAAGGTGAGGTTGAATTGCTGACTCACCAACTAGTTAAGCAGTGGTGAGCCCAGAACATAGGAAATGCACCTCCTTGTCCCTTGGAAGGGTTGGAGCTAGTATCCATAAATAGCCATAGTTTAATGTTGATTGGAATTCCTCTTTCCGTGGGAACTGTCAGTTTTGAAGTAAAGGTCGCATGAAAAATAGAGGATAAAAACTTAAAATGAAAAAAATGAAGACTACTCTTTCAAATTGTTCTGAATTATAAGTAGAGGAGCACGGTTTTACAAAAAAAAAAAATAATAAATAAGTGATGTTAGTGGCCTATATTTATTGCAAACATGTAGGGGCATGCTCATCAGTGGGCCATCCCCATGGGTGTGTCCTTTTTGGAGGCAGGCCAGAGAGGTTGGCCCCGAGTAACAATGGCCAGTCTTAGAACTTTTTTGTGAGAGTTTCATTTGAAAAAACGTGTGGTGGGGGACTTCCTTTAAAACACAAGCATTCACTATCCGTTCTTGTGCCAAAAAGAACTACACAAGTATAAAAGCACAAACTTAAATGTAATATAAATGAATACAAGAATACCAAGTTTAAATAGTGGTTTCCATGCTAGCATGAGAAATATGAATCTCAGAGTGCTTTCACTGCAAAGATTAGTCAGATCTACCCTTTACTTAACCTAAACCTAAAGTAAGGGGTGGGAGGGTGGCCTAATGGTTAAGGTGTTTGCCTTACAAACACAAGGTGCAGGGTTTGAGTCTCAGAAGGGATAATTGGCTAGGCTTAAAATGGCTCGCAAGGGCAGTTAGCTTAGTACTAACCTATGAACCTATGAACCTATTACCTAGAAAGTCCTAAAATTACTTAGCAGAAGTTCAAGAAAATGCTGCCCCTTCATATGAAGCTAAGTGCGTTTAACAAAAAAACTTCAACACAAAGCTAATCCCCCATCGTCATCCTAAGTATGACACCTGGAAAGAGTACCTATGACTTGGAAATAGTTCCATAAAGAGGTTCTTCCTACCAAACAGGTTTCTCGGATTCACCCACCACTGATGATGCTGTTTGCAAAATTGGGAACCAACTGCAGTATCCAATGGATTAGACTTCTACAATGTCCAAAGAAGCATCAACACATGGAACCTTGGATGGAGAGCCAAAGTAATAAAGGCAGGCATTAGCTCCACTGGAGAGCCATAGTGGGGAAGGCAGTCATTAGCCCCCATACCTCTAAGACAAACCCTGCCCAGAACAAAGTTACAGGCATCTACCAAAGCACTAGCTCAGAGTAGAGGTTTTTCTGTAGAAACATCTTGCATCGCAAGACTTCGCACACCCTTGTGGATATCACTCCATCCAGCCTTCTCCAGCTGTTTGCTAAAGTGAAAGAAACCTGAATTAAAGGTGGGGTTTACGAATAGGATAATTTATGAAGTCAAAGCTTGACTCATGAATCCATTGTTATGTTAGACATACCTTCTATAAACATATTGAAATGTTCCAAATGCAAATAAGACATTCCTCTCAGGAAACCAATCTTAAACTTCTGTGACATAAAAGGAAGCCTTCAAACTGAAAGCACATTGAATGTGTACAGCTTTACAAAAATAATAATTTAAGGCAAACTTAACAGTTACACTATATCCATGATTATAGCTGAAAAAACAACATTAATTCAAGTAACAGGACTGTAATTTGGAATGACTTTGCAAAGTCATCCCACTTACCATACATAGCACAAGCAAAACAACTTCAGAAATAAATAAAACATGGCAAGAAAACGCTACAATATCAGCCAACATCCCAGATACTCACATTCTGTAAGGGCAAGATAAAACTGATGCAAAGAGGATCACCTGCTCCAAACCATTTCCTCTATGGAATGGGTGTCCATGGAGGGGATTAGGACCATTACATGCTGTAGATAAATGCTTTTGGTTGCCGAGTGAAGAATAATGAATGTATAGCTGAATTCCATGATATTTTATGTGAACAGTGAGATGCGGTGGAGAGAATTACTCAAGTCTAGAAAATAAAGTGTCAACCCTTGCTGCAGTCTAGGCATGCGGGTCACATTTTTACTAATATGAAGTTTCGTCTCTATGCAAGAAAATACAAGCTGGTAACTTCAAAGACATGCATTTTTCTGCCCTGTGATTTTAACTGGTGTTGTTTATGGTTAAAACTGAAAATCAAATAACACATCATGGCCCTATGCCAATAGAGCTTCGCTTAGGCATTACTACTATGACCATGGGAAGCCAACTGGCAGCCATGAGTGCTGTTTGATCCCTTTATTGTAGCCTTCATGTTTTGCCAAAGATGCCTACAAGCAGAAGTCTGCTACACTTTTACAAAGAATGCATTATTTGGAGAAGTGACAAGCTGCAGGGTGTGCAGCTGAACCATTAAAGCGCATGTGATATATGAGAAAGAGAAAATAGCAATAATCCCTAAACTGAAAAAAGAAAGATTTTCACATTCAGCACCTCAAACACTGGTTTAAAAAACTGCTATGCATTCACATAGATATTATATATAGCTTAATGTACACATTACACACGCGCGCACGTATTGCGCACACACTTGCGCACGCGCGCACACACTTGCGCACGTATTGCACACACTTGCGCATGTATTGCACACACGCACGTATTGCACACACGCACGTATTGCACACACTTGCACACGCGCGTACACTTGCACACACTTGCACACGCGCGTACACTTGCACACACTTGCACACGCGCGTATTGCACACACTTGCGCACACACGCGTATTGCACACACTTGCACACACGCGTATTGCACACACTTGCACACACACACGCGTATTGCACACACTTGCACACACACACGCGTATTGCACACACTTGCACACACACACACGTATTGCACACACTTGCACACACACGTATTGCGCACACACACACACTTGTATCACACAACATACACGCAACACTCACTTGTATCGCGCGCACACACACTTTCACACGTACGTATTCCACACACAAGCATTAGACATTCGCATTACACAGACACGCACACACGCACATTACATAGACACGCGCGTTACACACACTTGTATCACACACATCACACACACACATTTGTATCACACACATTACACCACACACACATTACACCACACACACATTTGTATCACACACATTTGTATCACCCACACATTTGTATCACCCATACCCACACACCACACACACACACGTGTGTCACACACACACACACACACACGTGTGTCACACACACACACACACGTGTGTCACACACACACACACACACGTGTGTCACACACACACACACACACGTGTGTCACACACACACACACACACGTGTGTCACACACACACACACACACACGTGTGTCACACACACACACACGTGTGTCACACACACACACACGTGTGTCACACACACACACACGTGTGTCACACACACACACACGTGTGTCACACACACACGTGTGTCACACACACACGTGTGTCACACACACACACACGTGTGTCACACACACACACACACGTGTGTCACACACACACACGTGTGTCACACACACACACGTGTGTCACACACACACACACACGTCACACACACGTGTCACACACACACACGTGTCACACACACACACCTAATGTCACACACACACACACACACACCTAATGTCACACACACACACACACGTGTCACACACACACACACACAGTGTGTCACACACACACACAGTGTGTCACACACACACACAGTGTGTCACACACACACACAGTGTGTCACACACACGTGTCACACACACACACGTGTCACACACACACACACGCGTCACACACACGCGTCACACACACACACACACGCGTCACACACACACACACACACACACACACACCTGCGTCACACACACACCTGCGTGTCACACACACACACACACACCGTGTCACACACACACACGCGTCACACACACGCGTCACACACACACACACGCGTCACACACACACACACACGCGTCACACACACACACGCGTCACACACACACACGTGTCACACACACACGTGTCACACACACACGTGTCACACACACACGTGTCACACACACACGTGTCACACACACACGTGTCACACACACCACACACACACGTGTCACACACACACTTGTGTCACACACACCACACACACTTGTGTCACACACACACACATTTGTGTCACACACACACACATTTGTGTCACACACACACACATTTGTGTCACACACACACACACATTTGTGTCACACACACACATTTGTGTCACACACACACACATTTGTGTCACACACACATTTGTGTCACACACACACATTTGTATCACACACACACAAACACATTTGTATCACACACACACAAACACATTTGTATCACACACACATTTGTATCACACCACACACACACGCACTTGTATCACACACACACACCACACACACATTTGTATCACACACACACACCACACACACATTTGTATCACACACACACACACCACACACACATTTGTATCACACACACACACACACACACACACACACACACACACACACACACACACACCACACACACATTTGTATCACACACACACACACACACACACACACACACATTTGTATCACACACACACACACACACATTTGTATCACACACACACACACATTTGTATCACACACACACACACACACACACACATTTGTATCACACACATTTGTATCACACACACACACACACACCACACACATTTGTATCACACACACACACACACACACACACACACACACACACACACACCACACACATTTGTATCACACACACCACACACATTTGTATCACACACACACCACACACACACACCACACATTTGTATCACACACACACACACACCACACACACATTTGTATCACACACACACACACCACACACACATTTGTATCACACACACACACACACCACACACACATTTGTATCACACACACACCACACACACATTTGTATCACACACACACACACCACACACACATTTGTATCACACACACACACACCACACACACATTTGTATCACACACACACCACACACACATTTGTATCACACACACATTTGTATCTCACACACATTTGTATCACACACACATTTGTATCACACACACACACACCACACACACGTGTATCACACGCACACACGACACACACGTGTATCACACACACACACACACACGTGTATCACACACACACATTTGTATCACACACACTTGTATCACACACACTTGTATCACACACACTTGTATCACACACACACCACACATTTGTATCTCACACACATTTGTATCTCACACACACACACACCACACACACACATTTGTATCACACACCACACACACACACACACACATTTGTGTATCTCACACACACACACATTTGTGTATCTCACACACACACACATTTGTGTATCTCACACACACACATTTGTGTATCACACACACACACACATTTGTGTATCACACACACACACACATTTGTGTATCACACACACACACACACATTTGTATCACACACACACACATTTGTATCACACACACACACACACATTTGTATCTCACACACACACATTTGTATCTCACACACACACATTTGTATCTCACACACACACACATTTGTATCTCACACACACACACCACACACACATTTGTATCTCACACACACACACCACACACACACATTTGTATCTCACACACACACACCACACACACACATTTCTATCTCACACACACACACCACACACACACATTTCTATCACACACACACACCACACACACACATTTCTATCACACACACTTCTATCTCACACACACACACCACACACACATTTGTATCACACACACACACACACACACACATTTGTATGTATCACACACACACACACCACACACACATTTGTATGTAACACACACACCACACACACATTTGTATGCATCACACACACACA
This sequence comes from Protopterus annectens, assembly GCF_019279795.1. Taxonomy (NCBI): domain Eukaryota; kingdom Metazoa; phylum Chordata; order Ceratodontiformes; family Protopteridae; genus Protopterus; species Protopterus annectens. The sequence continues at coordinate 303,767,331 of NC_056738.1, read as the reverse complement.
CACCACACACACATTTGTATGCATCACACACACACCACACACACATTTGTGTCACACACACACACATTTGTGTCACACACACACACACACACATTTGTGTCACACACACACACACACATTTGTGTCACACACACACACACACATTTGTGTCACACACACACACACACATTTGTGTCACACACACATTTGTGTCACACACACACATTTGTGTCACACACACACATTTGTGTCACACACACACATTTGTGTCACACACACACCACACACACACATTTGTATCTCACACACACACACACCACACACACACATTTGTATCACACACACCACACACACACATTTGTATCTCACACACACACACACACACCACACACACACACATTTGTATCACACACACACACACCACACACACATTTGTATCTCACACACCACACACTTGCGTCACACACACACACACTTGCGTCACACACACATTTGTGTCACACACACATTTGTGTCACACACACATTTGTGTCACACACACACACACACACACACTTGTATCACACACACACACTTGTATCACACACACACACCACACACTTGTATCACACACACACACCACACACTTGTATCACACACACACCATAGGTTCATACTAGGCTATCTGCCCGAGGGCATTTACAAGCCTAGCCCATAGTTTTGTGGCTTACGCCACCCCTTTAGTATGGGGAACTATACCCATTATTTTGCTGTGCCTCTGTCGAGCAGTGACACTGAGGTAATCCCTGGGGTATATCTGCGATCTCCCATCCATTGGTCAAGATTTCCACACACACACACACACACATTTGTGTCACACACACACTTGTGTCACACACTTGTGTCACACACACACTTGTGTCACACACTTGTGTCACACACACACTTGTGTCACACACTTGTGTCACACACACACTTGTGTCACACACTTGTACACACACACACTTGTGTCACACACTTGTGTCACACACACACTTGTGTCACACACACACACACACACACTTGTGTCACACACACACACACACTTGTGTCACACACTTGTGTCACACACACTTGTGTCACACACTTGTGTCACACACACACTTGTGTCACACACTTGTGTCACACACACACTTGTGTCACACACACACTTGTGTCACACACACACTTGTGTCACACACACGTGTCACACACACACGTGTCACACACACGTGTCACACACACACGTGTCACACACACGTGTCACACACACACGTGTCACACACACACTTGTGTCACACACACACTTGTGTCACACACACACTTGTGTCACACACTCAGACACTTGTATCACACACTTGTATCACACACTCACACACTTGTATCACACACTTGTATCACACACTCACACACTTGTATCACACACACACACACTTGTATCTCTCACACACACTTGTATCTCTCACACACACTTGTATCTCTCACACACACTTGTATCTCTCACACACACTTGTATCTCACACACACACACCACACACACTTGTATCACACACACACTTGTATCACACACACACACTTGTGTGTTGTATCAAACTGGCACACACACACTTGTATGGCACACACACACACTTGTATCACACACACATTTGTATCTCTCACACACACACACACACTTGTATCACACACACACACCACACACTTGTATCACACACACACACCACACACTTGTATCACACACACACTTGTATCACACACACACACCACACACTTGTATCACACACACACTTGTATCACACACACACTTGTATCACACACACTTGTATCACACACACTTGTATCACACACACACCACACACCACACACTTGTATCACACACACACCACACACACACACTTGTATCACACACACACACCACACACACACTTGTATCACACACACACACACACACACCACACACACACACACACACACCACACACACATTTGTATCACACACACACACACCTCACACACATTTGTCACACACACACACACCTCACACACATTTGTCACACACACACACACATTTGTCACACACACACACACATTTGTCACACACACACACACACACCTCACACACATTTGTCACACACACACACACACACCTTATGTGTCTCACACACACACACCTTATGTGTCTCACACACACACACCTTATGTGTCTCACACACACACACACACTTTTGTGTCACACACACACACACACACATTTGTGTCACACACACACACACACATTTGTCACACACACACACACACATTTGTGTCACACACACACACATTTGTGTCACACACACACACATTTGTGACACACATTTGTGACACACATTTGTGACACACATTTGTGACACACACACACACATTTGTGTCACACACATTTGTATCACACACATTTGTATCACACACATTTGTATCACACACACCACACACATTTGTATCACACACACCACACACATTTGTATCACACACACACCACACACATTTGTATCACACACACACCACACACACACACCACACACACTTGTATCACACACCACACACACATTTGTATCGCACACACACCACACACACATTTGTATCGCACACATTTGTATCGCTCACATTTGTATCGCTCACATTTGTATCGCTCACACACACACACACACACACATTTGTATCGCTCACACACACACACACACACATTTGTATCGCTCACACACACACACACACATTTGTATCGCTCACACACATTTGTATCGCTCACACACACACACATTTGTATCGCTCACACACACACACATTTGTATCGCTCACACACACACACATTTGTATCGCTCACACTCACACACACTTGCGTCACACACACTTGCGTCACACACACACACACTTGTGTCACACACACACACACTTGTGTCACACACACACACACTTGTGTCACACACACACACATTTATACACACACATTTGTATACACACACACACACACATATATTACACACATTTATACACACACATTTATATTACACACACACACACACACACATTTGTACACATACACAGACACACACACATTTATACACACACACTTACGCACACACACACACACATTTGTATCGCACACACATTTGTATCGCACACACATTTGTATCGCACACACACCACACACACATTTGTATCGCACACACACACACACATTTGTATCGCACACACACACACACACATTTGTATTGCACACACACACACACACACACACACACACATTTGTATTACACACACACACACACATTTGTATCGCACACACACACACACACACATTTGTATCGCACACACACACACACACACACACATTTGTATCGCTCACACACACACACATTTGTATCGCTCACACACACACACACACACACATTTACATATTACATTACACACACACATTTGTATCACACACACATTTGTATCGCACACACACACATTTGTATCGCTCACACACACACACACACACATTTGTATCGCACACACACACACACACATTTGTATCGCACACACACACACACACACATTTGTATCGCACACACACACACACACATTTGTATCACACACACACACACACATTATGTATCACACACACACACACATTATGTATCACACACACACATTATGTATCACACACACACATTTGTATGCGCACGCACACACATTTGTATGCGCACACACACACATTTGTATCGCTCACACACACACACACACACACACACACATTTGTATCGCACACACACACACACACATTTGTATCGCACACACACACACACACACACACACATTTGTATCGCACACACACACACACACACACATTTGTATCGCACACACACACACACACACATTTGTATCGCACACACACATTTGTATCGCACACACACACACACATTTGTATCGCACACACACACACACACACACACACACACACACACATTTGTATCGCACACACACACATTTGTATCGCACACACACACACATTTGTATCGCACACACACATTTGTATCGCACACACACATTTGTATCGCACACACACACCACACACACATTTGTATCGCACACACACACCACACACACATTTGTATCGCACACACACACACATTTGTATCGCACACACACACCACACACACATTTGTATCGCACGCACACACATTTGTATCGCACGCACACACATTTGTATCGCACATTTGTATCACACACACACATTTGTATTGCACACACACACATTTGTATTGCACACACACACACACATTTGTATTGCACACACACACACACATTTGTATTGCACACACACACACATTTGTATTGCACACACACACACACACATTTGTATTGCACACACACACACACACACATTTGTATTGCACACACACACATTTGTATCGCACACACACCACACACACATTTGTATCGCTCACACACACACATTTGTATCGCACACACACACACATTTGTATCGCACACACACACACACACACACACACATTTGTATCGCACACACACATTTGTATCGCACACACACATTTGTATCGCACACACACATTTGTATCGCACACACACACACACACACATTTGTATCGCACACACACACACACACATTTGTATCGCACACACACACACACACATTTGTATCGCACACACACACACACACATTTGTATCGCACACACACACATTTGTATCGCACACACACATTTGTATCGCACACACACACACACACATTTGTATCGCACACACACATTTGTATCGCACACACACACACATTTGTATCGCTCACACACACACACACACACACATTTGTATCGCTCACACACACACACACATTTGTATCGCTCACACACACACACACACTAACACACTCTGCACACACACACACTTGTATCACTCACACACACACACACACTTGTATCGCTCACACACACACATTTGTATCGCTCACACACACACACACACACACACACACACACACACACACACATTTGTATGCGCACACACACACACACACACACTTGTATGCACTCTGCACACACACACACACACACACACACACTTGTATGCACACACACACACACACACACTTGTATGCACACACACACACACACTTGTATGCACACACACACACACACACACTTGTATGCACTCTGCACACACACACACTTGTATGCACTCACACACACACACACTTGTATGCACACACACACACACACACTTGTATGCACTCTGCACACACACACACACTTGTATGCACTCTGCACACACACACACACACTTGTATGCACTCTGCACACACACACACACACACTTGTATGCCACACACACACACACTTGTATTGCACACACACACACACACACTTGTATGCACTCTGCACACACACACACACACACTTGTATGCACTCTGCACACACACACACACACTTGTATCGCTCACACACACACACACACTTGTATCGCTCACACACACACACACACACACTTGTATCCACACACACACACTTGTATCCACACACACACACTTGTATCCACACACACACACACTTGTATCCACACACACACACACTTGTATGCACTCTGCACACACACACACACACACACACACTTGTATGCACACACACACACACACACTTGTACGCACGCACACGCACACACTTGTACGCACGCACACGCACACACTTGTATCGCTCACACACACACACACACACACACACACACACACACACTTGTACGCACTCTGCGCACACACACACACTTGTACGCACTCTGCGCACACACACACACACACTTGTATCGCTCACACACACACACACTTGTATCCACACACACACACACTTGTATCCACACACACACACACACACTTGTATCCACACACACACACACACACACACACTTGTATCCACACACACACACACTTGTATCCACACACACACACACTTGTATCGCTCACACACACACACACTTGTATCGCTCACACACACACACATTTGTATCGCTCACACACACACACACTTGTATCGCTCACACACACACACACACACACACTTGTATCGCTCACACACACACACACACACTTGTATCGCTCACACACACACACACACACACTTGTATCGCTCACACACACACACACACTTGTATCGCTCACACACACACACACACTTGTATCGCTCACACACACACACACTTGTATCGCTCACACACACACACACTTGTATCGCTCACACACACACACACATTTGTATCGCTCACACACACACACACATTTGTATCGCTCACACACACACACACATTTGTATCGCTCACACACACACACATTTGTATCGCTCACACACACACACACATTTGTATCGCTCACACACACACACACACACTTGTATCGCACACACACACACACACACTTGTATCGCTCACACACACACACACACACTTGTATCGCTCACACACACACACACACACTTGTATCGCTCACACACACACACTTGTATCGCTCACACACACACACACACACACACACACACACACACACATGTATCGCACACACACACACATGTATCGCACACACACACACACACACACACACACATTTGTATCGCTCACACACACACACATTTGTATCGCTCACACACACACACATTTGTATCGCTCACACACACACACATTTGTATCGCTCACACACACACACACACACACACATTTGTATCGCTCACACACACACACACACACACACACACACTTGTATCGCTCACACACACACATTTGTATCGCTCACACAGACTTCAGATGATCAGGGAAGCAAATGACAGATTAGTACACTGTATGACACCAACATTTGCTCAAATAAAAAGGGTAAATGAAAGTCAGACGTGGTGCCAACAGTCATGCTTGCTTACTTCTCAACAATCAAGGGATCTAATGCAACAGTTTAGTGCTGACACCACTAAAGAAATGTCTGCCGAATTAAGTACACAGGCACATTTTCCATAACACGAGTCCAGAGTGATACAAAGTACAGGTATCCAAGGTGAAGACATTATACCAACAGCTGCTGTCACAAATATACAACAAAATCCAAAGTCTGCACAGAACCTACAAGACGGAGCAATTTAATAAAATAAATAAAATGAAAATGTAAGCGCTTTCACAACATACAAGTCGCTTCATCAGACAAATCAAAAACAGTTAAAAACATTCTTATACAAGTTCAGTTAAATCAATTAATGATTTAAAATTTAAATCTCTGAATGTCAAAAGCATTAAACCAATAGGTGCTTACAAATAAATACAGAAATATGCATAAAAAACGTATGCAAATAAAAACCCAAAAATATATAAATATTTGGACATGGCTCTATACTTTTTTTTTTTTTTAAGACATGCGTTACTATGTTTCAATGGACGTGCCTTAAGAAGGGTTTCAAAGAGGACATACCATTGAGACCTGGGAGGCTTCTCTGCATTAAGTAAAAGGATCCACTTTTGTTCAGCTGACTCAGTACGGTTTTCTAAATCTCCCCCTCATACATTTACCTGTATTACTTGTAATACTAAAAATCTGAAAGTGTGTGTCAGATCAGTATTCATTTTGAGTTGCTAGGGCGTTGCTGTCCTTTTGATTATTGATGTCCCTGATGTGATCAAGTATTCTGTCTTTAATCTATTGGTTTTGCCCACATAGTATGCATGGCACTTCTGGCAAAACGAAAAGTATACTATGTTAGCAGTTTTACAATCTGCATAGTAGTTCATCTCGATAGTGAACTTGCACATAGGGTGTGTATAAAAAAAAAAGAATTAGTATAGATGTGTTTACAACAGGTCTATTCCCAGAACTAGTTCCATCACATAGATGTTGTTTAACAGATTTGATAGAAAACAATGGTGTATAGCCTATCTTGTTCATTAGTCCTGGAGCACTACGTAAAATATTCCAGTTTTTCTTAATGGCATTACAATATTCATTAATGTCACTCGAGTACTGAAAAAACACCCTGAAAATATCAGGTTGAAATTATGTTCCTTTACCAAAATATGGCTTACACCTATTTTTTTTTTTTCTGTCCATGCTTCATCCATAGCAACATCTATTCCCCTAGCTTCGTAACCCCCTCTCTAAAAATTCAAATTTAATTTCAGAGAGAGCTTTCTCTGCATCTGTATCATTGTCGTGTAACCGTAGCACTCTATAGATCTGACCTTTCAGTGTGTTTTTAGGAATATGTCCTGGATGCATACTTCTATGTAGGAGTGCATTCTTCCTTGTGGGTTTCTTGTAGATGCTGCTAGACACTTGATTTAAGTCAGATTTGGTCAGCAGCACATCTAAAAATTCAATCTCATTCAGAGAATATTTGAATGTAAATTTCAAAAAGTTGGTTGTATTGTGCATATAAACAAAATCATTTAATTCCTGTTGATCACCCTTCCTAACAGAAAAATAACTTCCACAAAACGAACATACCATATAATCCTGTCACAATAAATATTTGTTTCAGACAGGATGTGGACAGATTCCCAATGTACCAGAGCTAAGTTAGCATAGCTGTTGGCACAAGCAGTGCCCATAGCTACGCCAACTTTCTGAAGATAAAAATCCTTGTTAAAAGTACAAACGTTTTCTAGAACAATTTCCATAAGAGCACATATCAACTTAACCTGGTTAGAAAAATGTGCTAGTCGTCAAAAATTATCTGATCATTTCTATACCCCAGTCATTAGGGATGCTAGTAAAGAGAGACACAATGTCTAGAAAATAACTGCCCAAAGTAGATATGACAGTATACCGTCTCTTTAAAAATGTTTGTCTTTTAAAATAGTGTTGCACGTATCTAACAGTGCATGTAAGTTGTTTCTCAGAAAATAGAGGCTCCGTGCACCAGAGACAATGGGTCTCATGGGTGGAGTGTTCCTGTTCTTATGTATCTTAGGCAGACCATATATTCTAGGTATCAATGGAGGTGTTGTGTTAAAAAATTCAATAAATGCTCATTGATCAGTTCTGTCATTAACAAGTCAAAAATCAAGGAGGACACTTTTTCCATAGTGGTGTTCACAACGGCTTACATTGATATGCATTAACATCGTGTAACAATTCCATCCGTGTAAGGTATAAATCTCTGTCAAGGACAACTATGCCTCCACCCTTATCAGCAGGTTTGATCTCTATGAAGTGCATATTCTTAAGTTCGTTAAGAGCTAGATAATCCTGGCTAGACATATTACAAAACAATCAGCTCTAGTTCCTTCATTGAATAACGGTCTAAATTAAAGTTCACATGCATTGACAAAGGTTTGAACTACAGGATCACTGTTAGGAAAAGTACTAGGCTTTTTATAAGAAAAGGTAGCATTAGCAAAACTCTTTATACTTGGTTTTCAATGTGAGATTTCTACCTAGCAATCTCAAGTCTTTCAGCATTTCTGTATGGTCTGCCCGTTTAGCAGGAATAAAGGGCAGGCCTTTATTCAATAAACACAATATGTTCACAAGTTAGTTCTAACGAAGAAAAGTTAAAAATTAAACCAGAGTTCAAAAGCGTCTCCTTTTGACAGTTTGTGTATTCCATTCTGCACTGGGCCGGCATTGCAGTCTCCCCTTTCTTCTCAGGCTTCTGGATCTGTTGTTTATCTGCAGTGGATCTCTCAAAATATTGTTTTTGGCATTATTCGCCATTCAATAAATGTGTATTAGCATATGTGCCAGTTTGCGGTCTAACGACAGGAGTCGACTGGTCTGTATGCTCAGTGTTGCTGGTACTAGCTATAGAACAACAGTTAGGGCTTCTGTGGTTATATCGTCTGTTTTATCACTCGAAGCACAGACTGTGCTAAAGAGTGACCAGCATCAGATAGCGTTGTAAACGCCATTACAGCCCTAATTTCTTCAATAGGCGTACTAGGCAAAGTCTGAACTGGATTAACACAGACGGGAGCCAACGTTTTTGCTTCTTCCCATGGCCAAGAAAAAAACATGTTGATTACAGAAAATTTTAAAATTCCTTTGTAGTTTTTTTTTTTCATTTTAGTCAACTGTAGTCTTTTCTCATAGGCTATAGTACTTTCCTGTAGCGAATCTATTTCATCTGCAATCACATAAGTAAATTGACTATGCATAGGAGTTCTGTAAAGAAACAATGTCATTCTTCAGTTTAAGTTCTATGGGTAAAAAGAAATCAAGGGGTTAATATATTGGGCACTAAACTGTAGATTCAGTTGTTGCCGTCTGCGTAAAAGTTCAGGGTAAAATTTGCCATAGCTGGGCATATTGAGTACCCAGAGACCTCTTGGTATGACTTTATGCTCCAATGATGCTTGTAGGTGCAAGCATTGCCACTGCAAACGCTTGTATTTGTAAAGTTTGTTTTCCATCTGTAACATTGTAGGAACTCATGCGATAATCTGTTGCCCTCTAAGCTACTGTCCCCTTCCTTAGTAAGACTGGAATTCAAAAGTGGATTCTCATCAAATGATTAGAATACGAGACAGTCTGTCAAAACAAATATCCAGTGAACGAGGATTTGATGGAGCTTCCAAATCAGCTGTTTCTGCCATGCCCCTTTCTCCTCCCTGCAGGAACTGCTCGGCATGTAAACATCTATACTAATTACTTTTACACATACCCTATGTGCAAGTTCCACTATCAAGATGAACTACTATGCAGACTGTAAAACTGCTAACATAGCATACTTTTTGTTTTGCCAGAAGCGCTATGCATACTACGTGGGCAACACCAATAGATAATTTAAAGACAGAATACTTGATCACATCAGGGACATCAATAAGCAAAAGGACAGCAACGCCCTAGCAACTCATAATGAATACTGATCTGACACACTTTCAGATTTTTAGTATTACAAGTAATACAGGTAAATGTATGAGGGGGAGATTTTGAAAACCGTACTGAGTCAGCCGAACAAAAGTGGATCCTTTTACTTAATGCAGAGAAGCCTCCAGGTCTCAATGGTATGCTCTCTTTGAAACCCTTCTTAAAGGCACGTCCATTGAAAGTTAGCTCAACACATGCGTTGCCATGCCCAGATATTTATATACTTTTGGGTTTTTATTTAGGTATGTTTTTTATGCACATTTCTGTACCGTTTATTTTTAAGCACCTATTGGTTTAATGCTTTTGACATTCAGAGATGTTTTTATTGCCCTTTTAAATTTTAATTCCTTAATTGATTTATTAACTGACAACTTATATAACAATGTTTTTAACTGTTTTTGATTTGTCCGATGAAGCATCTTGTATGTCGTGAAAGCGCTTATGTTTTCATTTTATTTATTTGATTAAACTGTTTCGCCTTGTAAGTTCTGTGCAGTTATTAATTTTTAGTGATACTTCAGTTTACTGCACCATTCTGAACCCTTTGCTCGTTCTTGGCTTTTACAAAATCCAAAGTCTCCAACAATAACATGCTGTTTTATCTACTAGTAAATATACATCAAGAATGTGCAACGACTGATGTTTATAAGCAAAGAATACACAGAGAAACCAGTAACAATTATAAAATACACAGTGCTGATGCTTACTACAGGTAGTCTGATGTATTGAAATGGAAAGCAGAAGAACCCTGTTTAACTATACTCCTATTACAAGTGTCTATAAACAAACATATAACCAGCAGGATGTGCAACAGCAAGCTCACCCCCACATAATACACAAACAGTTACACCAGAGTTTTACTTGACTACATTTTAAAGATTATTAGAAATACAAACCCTTATGTCCTGGTGGGAAATGGCAACTTTACTGGCTCGCCCACTCTAGTGCTGAATGATTTCATGTCCATGATGACATCCCTCTAGTGATGTGTACCACATAACAGGGGACATACAGACAATACAATTACAGCATCGGAGAGGAGAGGCCAGAGGTAGTAGATGCCAGCAGTGACATGCATGAAGTCACCATTTCTGCACAGTTACAGCATTGCAAGAAAAATCTTCTCATGTACAGCAAGTGTATGTGATGGTGCAGGTTGCTCCTCTCCACTTCCCCTGCGGAATCTGCTACTGGCAGTAGTACAAGGGACACTGAAGGAAAAATAGAGCAGCCAGGCAGCCGACCGTCAGATGTGAATAGCTGAAGGGAAACAAAGACTTTGCCACTGAATGACCAGCACACACTAATTTAGCATAATAAACATACCTTCATCTTAGACATTAAAAGTCATAGAAGTGTCTTCAAAAAGATTAGAAAAGATGGTCAAAAGGAGCAGCACTCTTACTCCTTCCCAAAACAGAACTTCACGTGCCAAATACCATGTTGTTAATAAGGAACTTTTGTAGAGGTTAGGCTACTTATTAAGGTACAGTTCTACTTTTAGATTTACTACTTAATGTTAAGACGTTTTATATCTACGAGACGGACACAGTTAATCACAAAACAATGAGACAGAACTAGAGCAGTTTATTATTGTATAAATTTACTTTCATCAACTTGGGGGAGGAACTAAGGCAATGCCGTCTGGTTTTATTTACGTGTTTGCATTAGCTCCCAGGGTACTGCACTGAACACGTGAATAATTGTAGGCTCAGCCTAGGTTACAACAGTTAAACGCATTTGGTTACAGCGTCTATCACATCATCGAATAAGTGAATATCAAATGCTCACGAGCAAATATTCACATACTTGAAAACGGTATTGTGGGGGGCTGCACCCCCACTAAATATATATTCCTACTGCGAGATCACACTACAGTGAGGAAAGGGCAAAAATACCAATCTTCACTGTACCGCAAAAAAAAAATTCATACACTTAAGGAACATGAATATTCGCTCATGTCAGCGTACAATACTCACGTACTCAATGATGCGATATAGACCCGGTTAATAAGATAAAGTAAAAAAAAGTATAATCACATGTACATATATGCAGACATAACAAAAGAATGCTAAAAGGAAGTAGTGATGGAGGATGAAGATGAGGGAGAGCAAGGAAAATAGTGTATATACCCTAGAGACAGGAAAATGAGATTCTGAAAAGTTGGATGTAATAAACTGGGGGTCATACTTAAACTGTCCAGATTTCTGCCTCATATTTTTGGTCTGTTCATGTATGACGGGCAAATCATGGAGGATGGAAGTTAGAAAATAACGACAAGCGTTTGAGGTTCAGACTAAATACTTTTTAGAAAATTCATGCTACTTGAAAACTTTTGTTATTCCATCAAACCAAGTTTATAACAGCAAGATTTAAAAACTCTCGCTATTTTGGGGCCTTTTCTCCCCCATTAGTTACAGCTTTTGTCCAGATTTCTTGCTCTACGAGGTTGGGAGTTATGGATTGTGTAAATAAATATATTGTATGGAAATGTCATAATAGTGAGTCCCTGGCTGGGGGGGGGGGGGGTAAGGTTGCACTCCCTCGTCTCGTTCAGCACTTAGGTCGCTTGCATTTCGTGTGTACCGTTGTCCTTAACTTCACGGCATGAGGTTATGAACTATCGTTTAAGGACTGGGCTATAAATTAACAGATTTTTGTACGGGGGTAGAGGTTGTGCGCTGGCTAGTACCGGAAAGTACTTTTGCGGGTTTTGCACTAACTACAATTCCCTTCAAATGACCGAGCAAAGCCATTACAAACTCATGTTTCTTGGCAAAAAAAAAGGGGGGTGGGGGGAGCCAGTTTTTGAACTTCTGTCCCAATATCTTAAAAAATACCAACAGTGTTAAGGCAACAGTTTGACAGGACGACGTCCCTATTAGACTTAAAGACACTGGCACAAGAAAACCCACGACAAAAAAAAATATTTTCTTTAACCCACCCGAACCTCATGGTACCAACACTGTTCATAACAGAAACACAGATGGGGAAAGTCACACGACGTTTAAGCAGCGGGTGTCTGGTAAAATATTTTTCTTACATCACGGTACCGGTTGATAGCCAGAAAAAAAGTTAAAACACAGAAACTACACCACATTGACAAATGTATCTTTGTGGTCCCCATAATCCCAACACAATAACATTTACTAATATACATGCAGACTACTTTTGCCACATAATCTTATCTACAGGAAGTGCATTCGAGGCACGTTTCAAACACACTACCGCTACACAATACATTTAACAGTTCCTTACCTATTTCTGTTTCTGCCATACTGAGATTATGCTACTACAGCCCCAAAATACACCTACAAAATTCCAGCACTACTAAATTTTACACTTTTCGAATCCAAGATAGCACAATTACACAATAAGCTTCCACGTGGTGTATTAATAAACTAATTAAAAAGTGCCCCATTGATAGGCAGATTCTGCAGCCATGGGGACTGACGTACTCCAATCATGCATTTGCATTGAATGCGTTAACAGGTGACGTACTGGCCGTGTAGAGAATAGGGTTACTGTTGCAACAATTTGTAGAACTGACGTTTTGAACCAGGGGAATGAATAGACAGCGATAATTTATATTCATAAACCATTGTTGCTGTCACATTACCTCTCAGCTGCGCAGACTTTTGCCTAACGTTTTTGTCTTTTCCTCATAAAAATTGTGTTTTTTCTGGCAAATCACGAACAAATGCATTGCAGTCACTAAATAATGACAGACAAGTTATTTGAGTGTAACCTTCAGAAAATGCATGCGAGTACAAAACATGTTATTCTTATAACTTTCTAAATTTATAACAATATTGAAAGTCTGACGCTGTTTTGGATCTGTGCCCGCATTATTTTTCCATCTATAGAGATACTAGGAAGTATACATCAATTCTCAACCCCTTTCCATTATTTTTGCATGTGGGGTAGGGGAAGTGTGATGTCTTTCAAAATATTCCCAGCAAATTTCAACCAAAGCATTTAATATATTGTATGCATCGTTTTCAGTGGTTTCTTCCTGAAGTACTAAAGATACTTTTCTTCAGATTATCAATTTGCTCAATAAGCAAGCCATGTGACTGCTGTTGTAGGCACTCATTTAGATATCTGTAAATATATCTCATATGTACAGATTTTTGCAGAATGTCCAGATTTTTTGCCTCATATTTTTGGTATGTTCCTCATAAAAATTATATTTATTTGACAAATCATTGGCATAATCTAAGGATTAAAGTCACTAAATAATGACATGCAGGCGAGTTTCAGACTTCATAGCCTTCATAAAAAATGCATGCTAACATAAATCCTATTCTAGCAACTTTCTAAGTTTATAAGAGCAATATTTAAAATGTGTTCCTATTTTTGGGCCTTTGTCCTCATTATGACAGGCTTTGTCCAGATTTCTTATGCTAAGAGGTTGAAAGGTATGTATGTAAACGTGTTGTGGACTGAAAATGCAACAATTGTTCTAAGAGATGCTCACAAATGTATTTGGTAGAGTACAAAAATCTGTCTAGCATCACGGTTGTGTGAAACATTGGCTTTCTTAATGTTGAACACTTACCAAGTAATACTGCGGTGGTGGTGTTGCGGTAGCGTTGTTGCCTCACAGTAAGACGTTGTCCTGTTCGATTCTCAGCTAGAACGTCTTCTGTGTGAAGACATGCGTGTAAATGGGTGTACCTTCGTTGAAGGTTTTGTGTCAGGGCCGGCAACTCGGCACATAAAAATCTACTGCCAATCATTAGCGGACTGGAGTTCCGCTGTGGCGACCCCTAACCGGGAAAAGCCGAAAGACACAACAACAACTTTACAGTTAAAAAAAACTTTTCTTGATGAATTAATAACTAATATCTTTTGGCTTTTCCTGGTTAGGGGTCACTACAACGGAACTCCGGTCCACTAATGATTGGCAGTGGATTTTTACGGTGCCGAGCTGCCAGCCCGACATCCAACCTTCAAAGAAGGCACACCCATTCATGCACTCACCTACCTGCATGTCTTTAAATGTCACTCGACTACGGGGAGGATATGCAGACTCCACACAGAAGGCGCTCCAGCTGAGAATTGAAAGGGGGAACGTCTTGCTGTGAGGCAACAACGCTAACCGCTGCTATGATGCAATATTATTTACCATGAATATATATTAAAACATCTTAAATGTGTGATTAAACCCATTCAGTGTGGAACAACATGAAACAAGGAATTCCAAGACTCAAAAATGAGGAAATTGTTCTCATAATGAGGTATGGTCCAGAGGTATAGTTTAGAGGTTCAGTGAGTTATAGCATTAGCTCCCAACTGTCCACCCTTAACCACTTGCACTAGCCAGATAGTCAGGAACTGAATCCCCCCCCAAAAAAAAAAACAAAAACAAAATGATAGCAGAGTAAATACAACAGTCAGCCCTCCAAAGGCTTACAGACTTGAATTTTAACTCAGTATAGTTGTGGACTGCAACCCAATAAGACTACAGCAGAGTAAATATAACAGCCAGCCCTGTAAAACGTTACAGACTTGACCTTTACCTTAGTGTAAGGGAAATTCAATTGTTCGTTCTGTTATTACCATAGTGATAGTCAGTTCAAAATGGTATCAAGATTAATGTTTCTTCACTGCTTGGCCAGTGCTTAGTGGTCGTTTTTTTGCTGTTTTTCAGAACTAGACTCAAAAATAGCCTTCGCTGCACTCCAAACCTTAATTTCTCTGCTCCCCTTCCATCTTTAATTAATGAAATATACTGTACTCTAGCTGACAGCCTGCACTTTCTTAATTACTCTTTCCAGCTACTATATTTATAAATCTCCCCCTTTGCTTGTATAGACAGTTCTATGTTGCTTTTTTTCCTTTCAATGCCCTGAAGTTTCAATGATAACTACTTACCCTCTTACTATTGTATATTCTACCCTTTTTTATTCTACTACTTTTAATATTATGTAGTCTAAGATTTACTTTCTGCAGTTACACTACTAAGCATCCTTAGTTACTCATGTGCAAACTCTAGCATTGCCAATTCTATTGATTGTTCTTGGTGATGTACAGGCCCTAAGAAGCTGAAGCCTTCACCATTCACCCTTGCTAACATGGGCCTCACTGTGCTCCTCTACCCTACCCCCAATTTCCACCCACTGCACTGCAACCACATTTATGTTTCCCCATACCTACCCACTCCTTACCTACAACCAATCATATACATCACAGACACCCTATCTTCTTTCCCCTTTTTATACATAGATATTACATCATGCATTTTAGTTTTTCCTCCTCACTACATGTTCTCCTCCCTCTGCTTTTCTATTCCCCACCTCAATTTAAAGAGCAATACCTTAATTCATTCTACCGATCACCCCGTATTAACTTCTTCAAAGCTATGTTCCTTTATTATAGCTGCACTATGCTGCCCCTTCAATTAACATCTCTACTGCTACTATCTGTACTTGTGTATGACACATCTTATCACATTCCATTGTTACCCAACCTCACTGTCACCTCCAGAACACCACACCATAATTCTAGATCATCACTCTCTCACCCTGCTGTAGCATCCAGCATATACACTGCCACATCCCATGCTTTATTTAATTACAAATACACCAAAGAAGAACCCACACTACTCATAGATAATTTAAATGTGAAGCATAAATATAAAAAAAATACTACACACACCTCTCATCCAAGCTTGCTTTTCTTGGGGATATACATCCTAATCCTGGACCCTCACTATGCACTTGCAACTCTACCACCTCAGCTGCCCCTAGTCCTCCTCTTCCAGTTAATGAAGGTGATAGTCTACTTTTGATGACCTTAAATCTTAGGAACATCTTCAATAAATTACAAGAATTACACATCTATATACTCTCATACACCCCTGACATACTAATAATCACAGAAACCAGGTACTGAAGACCAGAAATGTCTTCCTCCCCAGGCTACAACATCATAAGAAATGACAGACAACATAAGAAAGCTAGTGATGTGGCTATCATATAGAAAAACAACTTAAAAATCACTTCCTACTCCCCCTCACCCACCCTAGCTTTCCAGTTGCAGAAGTAATTATCTGTCTCCTGCAAATCAACAAACACAAAAACATATGCATCACTGCCATTTGTATCCCTCCTAGAAATGACATCCCATTACTAGAAGAAATCCTGTACTGTATCTCTCATATTATCAGCAAGGAAACCATCATCTTGGGTGACATTAAAATAAACTACCTACTTATCAAGCCTGACTGTCTCACTCTTTCCATCTGTCTCTTTGGTTTTAACCATCTTATCAACACTGCTACTCAAATAGACAAACACAGTAATAAGAAGTCTACATTAAAATGGATCCTCACCACCAGCCCCCTACAAAAAATATCACTGCCTGCTACTTATCTGTCACCACGAGTGTCCAGTTTCCGACCTTTGCTATGAGACAATCTAGTCAGGTATATAAACACATACTCTGCAGTAATGTGCATACACTCTACTTAAATAATAACAGCTTTATTAGCTACTTCAAAAGAAGACAACAAAGATATTCTAAAATACATAACCATAGATGATGTTGTAACTCACTTTAACAACACATTCCTTAACATACTAAGCAAACTAGCCTCCATCAGATTAAAATAAATCAAATCCAGCCACATCCCATATCTCACAAGAGTAACAGGAAATTCATGCTAAACAGAGATAATGCTTGGAAAGCATGGTCTACTGACAAAACACCACAAAAATGGCAATATTTTACGCAACTTTGGAACCTTTCTAAACTAAAAGTCAGATCAAACAAAATTATATACTATTCCAAGCTCCAAGAAAATCACCAACATACCCTAAGCTTTTCTGGAACACTGTCAGAAGCCTATTAAACTCAAGCCAAACTACAACTCCTTCACCAACAGCCAACAACAACTCAGTCCCTATGGAAATCCAATTTAATACACATTTCATACACCCTGTCCTCCCCTACATAACAACAAACCACCCTCCAGCCTTTCTATTCCAAACAGGACTACATGACACCAATAATCCTCTCTCCCTCCAGCCAGTATCTACGTCTTAAATCAAAAAAACTAAAAAATTGCACCCCAGCTGCTGAGAACCTGCCACCCGAATATCTCAAAATCTCTGCAGATGCTATAGCATACCCTATATCTCTACTCATAAACTGATCAAATACAGAAAGCTATGTCCCCTCCATCTGGAAAAAATCCCATATCATACCTCTACATAAAGCAGGAGCATTGGCTGACCTCTCCAGTTACTGACCTATACCCATTCTACCTGCAGTCTAAAAAAAACTAGAAAAATGCGTTCACTCCCAACTTGTATCCCATCTTCACAATAAGAATCTCCTCTCTAACACTGAGCATAGTTTCTGACCTCACTACAACACCACTACAGCACTATTCACTTTTACTGAAATCATAAACTCTAATAGAAACACCGGCAACCCAGTATCATTCTTCTTCTTAGACCTGTCAGAAGCATGTGACACAGTTTCCCACCAATGCCTGCTCCATGAATTATCTTCCCTAGGACTCTGCCATTCATCCATTAGCTGGTTCCAAAGCTATCTCACTAACAGACTCCAGGCTGTAAAAGGGAAATAAGATCTCTCCCCCTTTCTTTTTGTCTCTGTTGGTATAGCACAGGGCTCTATTCCAGGCCCTGTACTATCCAACATATTCATTAATAATTTCCCCAAAGCTACCAAAGAAGTCTCCATAATAAAATACACAGATGCTGCCACTTTCGTATGTTCTGCACCAAGTCTGTTGCTACTCTGCAAGATGACCTGGGACTTTTTTCCTCAGTCGATGCCTGGCTAGATGACTACTAACCACTTTCAAATGGTAAAAAAACAAATGAATGCCATTTTTACTTAAATCTTTGTCAGCACAGAAACAATCATTCAACATCACGTCAACAAATAATATCACAACTGAAAAAGTTTTCAGCACAAAGCGTTTTGGTGTCAAAATTGATGATAACTTAAAATTGGATCAACAAATTATTCAAGCTATCAAGAAACTTACCAAAAGCTGTGCTTCCTCTACAGAAACAAACCCTTTCTCACTGACTGTGCTAAGAATTATTTAACAACATCTAACCTTCTCCCTTCATTTCTCTATGCAGCATCCATCCTGACTAATCTTCACTTCACCTTAAAAAACAAACTAGAGGTTTGCTACTATAAAATAGCTAAGTTTACATCCAACTTACTAAACCACTGCCTAGCACCTCCACTGACTCGAACTACCCAATCATCTTACCTGCTCCCAACTGCTTACTGCCAACAAAATAATGCACAAATCTAACACCTGCCCATCACTACAAAACATCTTCAAACACTACTACCCTTCTAGGAATCTCTACTCACAGAACAAATATCTCCTGACCAGAACCAAGTCTCATAACAGTATAGGTGACTTACTTTACTCAACCTGTGTTGATAAGTACTGGAACTCCATTCCACCCACCCTAAAACAAGACAACATTACGACATATTTCAAGCACAGTCTAAAACAACACTTAACTTCCTCATGGCTATGCTCATGCTGCTATCTTGACTAAACTCACCTTTCTTTCTGTTTCTCTTTCATTACCAGTTTCCCTATCAGTCACCCTGACTGGCTCACCTTTCTTATCCCTTGTTTCTTTCTGTCTTTTTCACCCCACTACTGCTCCTCCATCTAACCTATATCCTTAATCCTCTCCTACTAATACTGACCCCTTACCCATCTCATTATCTTCCCACTCTGCTGTTATCGTAACCTCTCCACTATCAGAACCTTTTCTACTTATGTTTTTCTTGATTATTTCTGTGTATACCCTTCTACCTCCTTCTCTGTTTTCTGTTTCTGCTCTAGGAAATCCAGCTTCATTTATGTCAGTATACATACTACACCTATGTGCATTATCATTTGTCTTTTATCTCAAACTATTTAATGTTAACATGTCTTTGACTTATGTACGATAATATAGCTTCTAAAGCATATGAAGGTATTTAATATTTATGCCTCAATATTCCCTGCAAAGAAATGCTAAAATGTTTAATTTTTTTACTGTTTGTTGTAAAAAAAATATTTTATTTGGAGCATTTCTCCCTGGGCCACCACCGGTAATGGGACTTTTGCCCAGTCAAACTTTCACAGTAACAAAAAAAGACAATCAGTCAATCAATCAATTAATAAATAAATTATAGCTTTTTCATGTATAGCAGTGTTGCACAGGGTTTTTAACTCACTGACCCATAAACTCAGTAGAATTTCACACCTCCTGATACCTGCAGAGTTCCTGGTTATGCAGCTTTTGCCTGATCTAATTTACTGTTAATACAGTCCTGAAACTTGCCAATAAGCAATTATACCTATCTTGGGAAATGTAAAAGTAACAAAGAAGCTATACATTAGAAAGCTGGTGTACGCACACTCTTGTTCATAATGGTAGGGTTACCACCTGTCTCTTTATGCAGTACATTCCCTGATTTGACAGTCGTGTCCTGCAAAAAATGCAAATCTCCCAAGATTTTTAGAGCAAATATTATTTCCTTTATTTCATCTAATAGTTATGTAAAACAAGTGTTCTGTATCAAAAGTATGTTGATATTATATGACATAACAGAAACATCTCAAACTCTGTAAGATTGAGCTCCTATATTGTCAAAAAATTGAAGCCCAGTCCTCTGCACTGGTTACCGACATAGGTAGCCTGGAAAAAAGTCAAGCATTCTTACTCTCTTTATTTGAAAAGGTGGCAACCATACAAGATGATGATATTAATTTGTCAATCAGACACAGAGCTGATTTTTATTGAGCAATAAATAACACCACATTTTGTTGTGACTATACCAACAACTGTTAATAGCAAACCACAGTTGTCAGACCACAACTATCAGTGTGGCTTTTATTCATGCAGATATGTTCATAAATTTCCTGCAAAACAGTTTTGAAGGTGTCCCTTCTTTATTGAGATATTTACATAATTATGATTTGGATACATATTTGCATATTTGATTGATAAATAAATAACTATCTACTAAGCATTGCTAATTAGACACCAACTATGAATGCAACATTTCTTCAGCATTGTGCATGCTTTCATTTCATAGCATTGTCTACCATGTAAACACCTTTTGATTCAAGTCTTCTTTTCCAAACCAAAGGATAAAAAGGCCACATAGACAAATCATTTAGTTAAAAAAAAAAAAAAATTGAAGAAAGATCCATCAAAGCTAGAGCCTTTGCTGTATAATACCTTAAACCTTTGGTAGTGGAGGCCCATGGGGTATATGCAAATGATCCCTTAAGGACATATCAGTGTGTCAACTACATGGCTTTTAAATGCCATTGACTTTTTATTTTAACTTTTAAGTATTTTCTAGTACAGTCAGATCAATAATGCCAACAGACTAGCTGTAAACATGCCATATTTCACCCCTTTTTCTGAGTTTATTAGTACAGCATAAGTGGATTGTTTGGCCATACTTTAAATACACAGAGCTTATAAACAAGTCTGATGTTCATAACATTAGTGTGACTGAAAAATATTCTAAATAACATCCAAGCCAAAGTGAAAAATGTCACATAGACAAACCATTTAGTAAAAAAAACTAAAACTAGAGTCCCATGAGATATATCCCAATGCCCCCTTGAGGGCATATAACTATTTTAGCTGTATAACTTCTGAATGTCCATGATGTTTTATTTTACTTCAAAATATTTCAAGAAAATAACTTACATTTTTTCCAGTACTGAGTATCCCAAGTGGTTCAGGAGCCACATCATTCCTGTATACTGATTTGGCATGTGAAATTGTGTGCCACAATGCTTCCACATGGACATTGTCTGAGATATTTACTGAACGATGGTGTTTATGCATATGTGCATATCTTATTTCTAAACAAGTATAAATATATGCAGAGTGGTGGTAGGCTGACAACAGGTATCAATGGCATCATTTTTAGCATTATGTAAGTTTTCATTTGATACCATGGATTACCTTATAAACTCCTTCTGAGTCAAGTTACTAGCAGAAATATTTATATGTCACATACTCATAATTGGCAAAAAAAGCATGCTTTCTCACCTACTGACCACCCCATTTGTATCAGCAGACATTACTGACCAGTGAGTTGCATTGTCCAGTGAAATTATGCTCCACAAAGTTGCTATGTGAACATTTCCCAAATTATTTGCATGAACTATACAGATATGCATAGATATCATATTTATTGCTAAACAATTACAAATATCTGCAAAGTGGTGGTAGTTAGACAGCAGGTAGCAGTGAGATGGTTCCCAGCATTATGTAAGATTTCATTTGATGCCATGAAGTACCACATAAACTCCTTGTAAGTAAAATTAATAATACAAGTATTAACATTGCACAGTCATTATTTTGCATGAAACAGTCATGGTATCCTACATTCTGACCCCTCCGTTTTTTTGTCTCAAGGCATTTCTGAACTTTTTTGCTGACTGGGATTTTGAAATGTTGTTTTACAATGCTTCCAATTGGGCATTTCCAATGGTATTTATAGCATCTGATAACTATACACATATTTTAATATTAAACAAATATAAATATCTAGAAAGTGTCAGTACTTTAACTTCAGCCATCAATAGAAAGTTTTTGAGAATTTTGTATGCTTTTATTTGATACCATGATATGAACTCTTCCAGGTTTAAATAATATCATAAATACTAATATGGCATACCTTCATAATTTTGTGTGAAAATAAATCACAACATCTCACTTATCAAACACCCTTATTTGGGTCTAAAGCCTTTCTTGACTGGCATGCTGACAGCCTGAGAAATTATGCTCCTCAATGCTTGTAAATGGACACTGCCTAAGAACCTTGATTACTGTTCCACTGAATACCATTGAACAAGCAAAGGCTTCTACATTTCCTCCAACAAATTATTCAAAAAATGATCCACAGCAATAACTTAATAACCCTTTACTGGATAAAGGTTCCACATGGAGTGCAGAGTGACAGCCAAAGTGAGGGTATCAACAAACATGACATTCCATTGTTTCAACACTGCTATGATTACATGCAGCAGTGTATTTTATGGTGGTTGGTAACACTGAAACATCTTGCCAAAAATGTCCAATTTAAAGACCTACTGTAAAATGGGTCTACTACAGGTGCTTGTATGCTTGCAGCTGCAGACACACTAGCTTACTGCCTCTTCCTTGAGAAAGCAAGTACTCAAACTCCCACTAGCCATCTCTTCTTTTTCTATGCAGGTGTCCCAACACCTAAACCTATAAAACCATATAGCCCTACTAGAACCTTTACTCTAACCCTAAAACTCCTACCCAGTTCCCAATCCAACCCATGTTCTCACTCCCTTACTGTAAAATCCACTCCCTTCCCTAACCCTAAAGACCTTCGTTTCTCCCTATACCTAAAACTTCAACATCCTCCCTAACCCTAAATTCTGTGATTGCTCCATAGCCTAAAACCCATGTCCCCCTTACCTAAACCTATATTTCCCAATTGCTGCTTAACCCTAAAGTGTTCCTCCTGCTCCCTAAGAATAAAACTCCGTTACTACTCCTAACCCTAAAATCGCTCTCCCTCCCATCCCCAAGTCTGCTTGCCAAACTTATATTCAGGTTTGAGCATGGGCAGCAGTAGCCTACATGAGTTACAAGATGCTTGACTCCCTGGCATCGAGACAATGGTTTTTGAGTGCTTAGGAATTGAATACTTATAGTGCTCCCCTTTAAAATTCAGTCTTCTCCTTGTCCATATATATAACAGCAGTATCCATAAAACTCACGAAATGCAAAAAACACATTCACATCACTGCATCTACATGTGTATACCTATATATTTGTATTATATGAACACATACATGTGCACACAACACACAGATATATTGCATACGTATACAATAATAATTTGTGTGTGCGCGTGCACGCGTGCGTGTTACAAGTATAAACACTTTAGGCACTGCAACTAAAAAGAGGTATGAAACCCAAATAGAAGAACATGACTAAAATGTGATACCTTGTACCTTGCTTGTAAGCACCCCCCCACACACACACACACACATGCACACTCATCTTCCACTTTCTCTCTTATTCCCTTCTATTAGCAAATAGTATCCATAACTGATCAATACTGTGTGTTTGTTAATTTAAACTGAGACCACAGTAGCATACTGATACAAGGTTATCCTGTTTTTCCACCTGAGAAATGGTTAAGAAATGCCTTACAGTTTCAGAGCAGTCCTTGGTCAATTGTGATTGTTTCTTAAACACAAACTTGTCTTTGCTGTGGCTCATTAGCAGCAGTACAAAGAACTGCCTGCTCACACCCTTGTTCTCCCCTCCCCTTCCCTGTTTATTACCTTAAGACAATCCTAAAGTTAATAAATATCACCTGTGGCAGGCACCATTTTTAAAACTACAACCACCCTTGTCACTATCATATGTTCATTTATCAGTTAACTCTGTTACCTGATTGTTTCCAGCCCCTCATAAGAGCAACTAACATAGTATATCCAACAAAGTCCATGAACTCCATGCCACCATAGACTTGTACTCCCCAGATATAGTCATCCTGACAGAAACCTGGCTAAAACCTCACATTACCAGTGAGCAAATACTCCCTACAGGTTATGGCATACTAGGAGTAGACCGGCTAAACAAGAAAGGAGGCGATGTAGCTATAATATTTAAACAGCATCTAAACATCCAGATCTGAATGAAGAAATAATATATACCAACCTCAAAATAAACCAAAACAAAACCATCAACATAATTGGATGCTACTTCCCACCTGGGCAAAACATCCCTCCACTAGAAAACCTCCTAAGCTGGTCTACCCACCATCTCCCCAAGAAACTATCATTTTAGGTGTTTTCAATATTGACTGGCAATCCTGTTCTGGCAACCATCCAACCCATCATGTAAACCTTCATGGCTTCACCCAACTAGTCCAGTCACCAACCAGGATAAATAAAAACTCCAGCAAGCACACTACCCGGGATTGGATACTAGTCAGTAAGAGCCCCCAGTCATATATAACAGGCTGCTTATCAGATAGCCTCAGTGATCACTCCCCAACATTCCTACTCAAAAAATACCTATACCAAGCTAAATCTGTCATCTACCGTCAAATACGTAAAAAACTAAACTTTAACCTACTCACATTCATCTCATCCCTGAAAGAATGTAACTGGCATCCTCTAAAGTACCTCAGTCTTGATGACGCAGTTGAATTTTTTAATTCTACCTTCCTGAGCATCCTTAATTACCATGCCCCCATAAGACTTTCCAGACTCAAAGCACAACCCTCCCCATGGCTACAGAAAACCACTAAGTCAGAAATGAAAAACAGGGATAAAGCCTGGGAACACTTGTGCAAAACCAAAACCCCCTCAACCAGACAGAAATTGCTAGAACTACGCAATAGAGTAAAAAAGCTAATAAAACAGGACAAATTCCAATACTACCAGTCTGCCCTAGACTCCTCCCAACATAGCCCCAAACAATTCTGGTCCTCCATAAATTCCATCTTCCACCCAGGTAAAGTCAATACCCCTCCTCCTAACATCGCTCACTCCTCAGAAAATATTGCTACCTCATTCAACACACACTTCACACAAACCATACTATCACTAGCTAAACAACACAAACCCCCTCCCCTCCAACCCACACCTTCAACTAGTAATTTCCCCACTGCCTTCTCTTTTTCTCCTGTACCTACCTCCAACATAAAAAAAAACTCTTAACTAAACTTAAGCCCACCAAATTAGCAGCAGACAACCTCCCAAGTGAATACCTATAAATCGCAGCTGATGCTCTGGCCTACCCAGTATCCATCTTGATTAACCGATCTCTGTCAGAAAGTTACGTTCCCACACTGTGGAAAGTATCACATATAATTCCCCTCCACAAAGGCGGACCCTCCACAGAACTAACCAATTACCGCCCATAGCTATTCTCTCTCCACTCTCCAAAATACTAGAGAGATGCATACACTCTCAGGTCTCAGACTACCTCCTTACTAACAACCTCCTTTCCAATACTCAGCATGGTTTCCGACCAAACCATAGCACCACCACTGCCTTACTCTCCTTTACTAACACTATCCTTCAGCATAAAAAAATGGCTATCTCTCCTCTGCTACTTTCCTAAACCTATCTAAAGCATTTGACATGGTCCCACACGAACAACTTATCTCTGTCCTCAATAACCTATCCTTCTCACAATCAGTCACCAACTGGTTTCAGAGTTACCTGTCTGACCTCCAACAATCCATTGTATGGCAGAATGACATATCTCCCCAACTACCTGTCTCCATAGGGGTTCCCCAAGGATCCATCCTTGGACCCCTACTCTTCTCTGTTTTCACCAATAATCTAGCCTCTGCCACCAAACATGGCACACTCATACAATACGCAGATGACTCAACCATCATCTGCTCAGCCCAGTCCCTACCCAAACTGCAAAAAGTCACACAGGAAGCCTTTTCCTCTGTTGAAGCTTGGTTAAACTAAACTACTCATCTTCCAACCCACCAAATATACTCAAAACAACTCTCACTTTAACATCACAGCAAAAGACAACACCACTATATACCCAACTGAACACACCAAATTGCTAGGAGTGGAAATAGACAATAAACTAAAATTTGACATTCACATATCCATGACCATAAAAAAAGTCCAGAAAAAACTAGGAGCGTTATACAGAAATAAGCAACTTCTCACCAAAGTAGCAAAGATTTCAGTAGCAAATTCCCACCTTATCTCCACCCTACTTTATGCCTCTCCAATATATACCAACCTAAGGCAATGCAATCTAAACAAGCTAGAGACCTGCTACAACAAAATCGCATCTTGCTGTAGTCACCACTGTCTCTCACTTGCTAAACTGGGCTGGCTTGAACTCCCTCACCTCCTTCAATGGTATCAACTCTCACTCGCCCACAAACTAGTAAACCATCTATTAAATGTCCCATCCCTCCAGAATCTACACCAACCCTATCGCACCACCAGACCACTAAGATCCAGCAACAAAAATCACTTGCAGATCACTAAATAACTCTGCTGGTGAAGCACTATTCTCTTGCGCCATAGCCAAATTATGGAGCTCCCTCCCACCCACAATTACCTCCATACCATCATGCACCCACTTCAAAACTTGACTAAAAGCACACCTAAAAACATGCTGGCTATGCCCTTGCAACTCCCACTCTAATATCACCCACCCCATCCAACCATTACCTTTCTTTCCACTCCACTAACTACCTTGATTATAGCAAGCTCAGACGCTCATAAGCCTAGTACTTATTATACAGCAGGAACTTCTTATTGTAACATTTGTTAACGCCTGTTATGTACTTCACAGATAGATTTGAGTTGTCTACTGATGTACTATGTTCTTCATCTGTAAATATGTTGTAAGTAATTGCTATGTAAATTGTTAATCGCTATGTAATCCAATGTAACTACTGTCTGTTTTAACTGTGGAGCTTTTCTCCCCGGGCCTCCGCTGAAAATGGACCTATGTCCAGTCGGATACTCCCGGTCAACAAATATAAATAAATAAATAAATAAATAAATACCTCTACTTACCTCTTTTAATTTAGAGTGAACACATTTTTTAAGCTATAATTAAGCTTTGCAAAATGTGTAAAAAAATAAAAACAAACATAAAATGCAGTATGAAATTACAATTTGAGGATGTTCTGGCAGTGACAAGAGAACTGTAATATTATTTTTGTTCTTTTATGTAATGTATAAAAATATGTTTTAAAGCAGTAATTGTACTATGCATTAATTCTAGGATGAAATGTAATTTTACAGGAAATTATTGTTTGCTCCTAACAGCAGGAAGGGCATAGAACAGAATCAGAAAATGCCTGAGCCCAGAGTTGTGAAAAGAGTAAATTTTTATGATTTAACACCAGTATGTAAAATTATGCTAGGTGGTCTTTCATCTGTGTGTGAGAAAAATAAACTTTGTTAATTACCCATAGTTCCTAGGGGAAAAAAAGATAATAAGCCAAAGCTTTTATGTTCAGGTGATTCAAGCTTAGAGTCTTGGTTAGAAGACCTTGCTGTCCACAAGTATGTATGTAACTGCTGTTTGAAATCTGTTAGTATAATATTTTAGTACTTAGCACAGATAAGGGTTCAGTATTCTTTAGGTTTTAGTCAGATAGGTTATTTAGCTATTATTAGTTAGATTTTTCCATTTAAGTATACTGTGCAACTGATTATTGTTTTCTATTCATTATGCAAAATGTGTATATCTCTGCATAAATAATTTGTCTTAACATCTTTGTTTTCTAAGTAAAGCTTTTTATTTATTCACTCATTACATACTAGTGACACCTTTTGGTGTTTCTACAGTTACATTCATATTTGCATTAATAATTCCAAAACCATGATACATGCAAGATATTGAACGATTTCCTCTTAAAGCTTACTTGATGGGCAGCCTAACGGAAATGATACTTTATATCTACCTAGTGTTTCTAGGTTGTTTAAATACTATTTATTTATATTCTCATCATTTTAATATTTTGCTAAATATCTCAACAACCAAGTAACACAAGCAAAACTTCAGACACTGATATGAAAGCTCACAGACAAACAAAGAAAATGCAGATGACAATATGTGCATAGCCTTAGCGGTTACAGAGATATTGTAAGTTGTTTACAAAATATTACAAAACTCAATAACTACATTTATTATGATTTATATAAGCTCAGTTTAAGACTAAGAAACTAATGAACCTCCACTGCAAAGATTTGTTTGTACTACTGAACAGTTTCCCATTATCTGCCTTTTGTAACCCTTAAGGCTCCAGAGATATGAACAATTGTTTGAAATGTGAGGACATTACATTGTTTTGTCAAAAAAAAAAAAAAAAAAAAAAAAGCTCAGTATGCAAACACTGAAAGTTAATAGACCTCCAGATTTCCAGTGGAGTGAATGGGTTAAAAACTTCTGGCTGATATTTACTTATGCATTATTTATTATCTGAATCAAGGGTATTACTAAGTACTATACCTTGTCACGTTACTGGTATCTGCTTCTAATTGGCCAGATTGTTTAGCATATATATAGTGGTGGAAAACTGCTCATTTTGCTGAGTATTGTAATGGCAGAAAGCTGAGCAGGGTATGCTGGATGGACTTCCATATCCTCGGCAGCAGTCTCCAGCTTATTTATGGTATGTTTAGGCATTCCTGTACTGGCATGAGAATTATATAGTCTCTCCCAACCAACTGCAGTGACATTATTGGCTCTTATCATTGCTGTCAGATGCATGTAGAGCAACCCAGTACAAACCTGCTATGCGAGCAAGCATGTTCATACAGACAAACATATACATATACATATACACAGACAACTGTGTGAGATCACAGACACATCCACACCCACAAACACAGATTGTCAATCAATTACGGCCACTTGATCAACTGTCTACACATCAGCTGTCTGATTATAATCAGACTAAAATATGAATACATAAATGATATGCACAGCAATATAGTTCTTTTTTTGCTGTTAGACTCATATAGTGTAATATACTGCAGTCCTCCAGGAGGCACACTTACATTGCCATGGCTCATCAAATGGAGCCACATATTGATTGTGTCTTCTTACCAAATGAATAAATAATGCATATATAATAGTCATAGTAATATATTTCACCTTGTTGTTGCCAGAAGCATCAAGTGTAACACATTACAACCTACTCATACACACACATACACACACACACACACACACACACACACACACACACACACACACACACACACACACACACACAAACAACATTCAGATATGCCCACCAATTACATCAGCTTTGCTGGTTCTGTATTTTTATTTATTTATCTTTTGTTCGCAAGGTTCGTCCAGCTAGGTTAAAGGCCTCTTTTCAGAGGAGTCCTAAGTCTTATTTTTACTGACTAAGGGAAATTTGGCCAGGGCAATGAGGAACTTCTCCTTCTGTTTGCTGTTGGAGACACTGTTTACAATATAGTGGAGGAACAGCAAACAGGCACTGTTTCAGTAACTACTTTGCAAACTGGCAGTTTGAGTACACAGCCATTGTTAGATATGGATGATTTATTTGTTGATGAGAAAAACAGTGACAATTTGTGGTTAGATATGAGAATGTCTCCACAGTTCATTTAATTTATTTCACAGGAGAGGGGAGTGGGCTCGTGGATTGCTACAGATTTCAGTACAATGTGATGAAACCTCTGGATGCTTCAGTTTCACAGATGAGAGTTCTTATCATTTTCTCTGGTTAAAATATTTATGACTTAAGTTTGGAATCAAAATCTACCTTACAACAATTTTTAACATGCATATGCTACTAAATCTCCTTTGGTGCCATGGTCACTTATTCAGGTACACTGCATGAATTTAAATAAAGTGAGAAAGCTTCAAACTTGGACAAGAGCTTCCTTTCTACTGCAAGCTGATGTGAATACTGAATTACATAAACATTGTATGGTATTACAGCTGTTATCTAAAATATTAGATTCTGTGAGACTTTGGATTTGAATGTGCTGCAGTTTTCATAGGGAGCAAAGGCTTTTGGTCTGTTAATAATGAAACTGGCTTTGGTGTACTGACTTTCATACTTAATCCAGGTATCATTATTTTACATTATAATACAATTGAGCTAGGTAGGGATACATGACTGAATATTATTTATAAAGGTTTTGTTTGGAGGTTGATTCATGTATATGCATTCACTGTATCTTTTCCAAGTAAGCAACTATGCCATTTAATAGAAATTTCATTACAAAAATTATATTATAAAATGTAGCTGTCACTAATTCTGTATTACACTCAGTACTAAAAGGAAAAGGCAAGACTTTGAAAGACTCTGAAGTTCATATCTGTAAGGATTTGTTAAACCATTTTATCCTCTGTGCTCCATGGGTCCTAAGGGTATTATTTATACAAGACGTGATTTTCTTTCTAGAGCTAATTACATTACATTTTTTTCTACAAAGCAAGGCATATGAAGGTAGTGGGGGATTATTGGCAACTTTTTTCTCTGATCATAGGACTTTATGGATTCTATAGAAGCAGGGCATATTCCCTGTATCACAAATCACAATGATTAAGGAACACTACTTTAAATTATTTGGAAAACATTATGAGTGTTTTAGTATGAAACCTTATTTATACAGAACATGAAAATATAACCTTAGTTTGTGGTTTGTTCATTCTACTTTGCAGAATGGTGGGGGTATCTAAAATCTAAATTAGTGACAGAACATAAGTGGAGATTATTTCATGGCAGGTATGCAGGATTGCTCTCTTATGGAACATTATTGCAAGAATGTGAAATATGTATGCTTCATAATATCCCTAGTGATACATTAAAGGCTGCTATTAAACATCACAATGAGAAGACATCAGCTTTATAACTTTTCAACATTAAATGTGAATATTCAGGGGCTGAATCACACATCTTACCTATATCATTGGTAGGTAAATGGAAAGATACAGTGATGTAATTTCTGTACCCCCACCTACTGCTTCCCCACCACACACCTCCAAGACAACATCTCCTACCTTTCATATACAACCTATTCCTACATCTCTTATTTTTAAACTGCTTAAAAAACTTAAACCCTGCACCCCATCTGCGGACCGACTCCCATCTGAATACTTACAAATTGCCGCAAAAGCTATTCATTACCCCATATCTATACTCATTAACAGAACTATCTCTGAAGGCAAAATCCCTACCATTTGGAAAGTATCTCACATTATCCCACTACACAAAGGTGGATCTTCTATAGAGCTTTCAAACTTTCGACCTATTGCCTTACTCTCCCCATTAGCTAAAATAATGGAAAATGTATTCATAAACAACTACTCAACCACCTTCTACAAAATAACCAACTAGCCAACTGTCAGCATGGCTTCAGACCATTCCACAGCACAACGACTGCCCTTTATCCTTCACTGACTCTATAAATAAAAATTGTAACAATAACTCCTTTTCCTCTGCACTATTTATAGACCTGTCAAAAGCCTTTGATATGGTTAACCATAACTTACTTCTAGACAAACTAAATTACCATTCTCTTGATCCACAAGCATTACAATGGTTTAGGTGTTATCTTCAAAACAGGCAGCAAGCAGTGCTTTGGGATAACAATCTGTCTTCATTACTCCCAATAAATATTGGAGTCCCACAAGGCTCAATCTTAGGTCCCCTTCTTTTCTCCTTATTTATTAACGACCTCCACATGGACATACCTCAAGCCACCTGCATTCAATATGCAGATGACTCAACCTTAATCTGTACTGCTAAGAACATAGCCTCCCTCCAGTCCCTCACCCAAACCGTGTTCCAAAATGTGGAAAACTGGTTTATGAAACCTTAATCCCCAAAAAAAAACAAAATTACTGCTTTTTACCCCAACTCAAAAATCTTCCACACCATTCTTCTCTATAACCTCTAACAATGCTACTAACATTACCCCAGATACTACCACCCGCCTACTAGGGGTTACAATTGACAATCGTCTTAACTATGATCACCATATCAATGCCACCATAAAATCTGTTAACAAAAAACTTGGTACTCTCTATAGAATCAAACCCTTCCTTAACCCCATAGCCAGGAAAACTATTGCCCAGACCCACCTCATTTCTACCCTTTTCTATGCCTCTGCTATGTATACTAACCTATCTACGAATAACATCTCCAAACTATCTACCTGTTATAATAGCATAGCTAGATTCATTACATGTACACCCTTTAAAACTCATCACTGTCTAAACCCCAAACAACTAGGATGGCTAGAATTGCAGAACCACATACTCTATCAGCAGTTACTTATCACTCAAAAGATCCTACACCACCCCAATAATACTCCTATCCTCACTAATCTGATTTCACCATACAAAAATCTAGCTACCCTACGTTCTGCTAATAAACTCCTGGTCTCCTCGATTAAATCTAATAATAAAGCTGGTGACTCACTTTTCACAAACACTTCAGGCAAAAACTGGAATCAGCTCCCTCCTGAACTATCTAACCTACCTTCTACTTCTCTATTCAAAAAACATATTAAAGAACATCTTAAAACTCAGTGGCTTTGTCCCTGTGCTAACCCAGACTGAAATCTATTTTCCCTCCTACTCATACCCTTTTCTCCACCCCTCTAACCTAGGCCTCCTAATCATGCTTCTTTTTTTTTTCATAGTAAGAGAAAAAATTATAAGGACTTTACTCTGATGTGCTCATACCCACTTTGTGTTTAGTACAGCTGCCATTCTTTACTTAAAAATAAACTTTTAGCATAATGTCTATATTCTATAATTACATTACTATATATTTGCTTTTAACCAATGCTACCACTGTACTGTTTTCTTACATGGCCTAGTTATATATTGTTATATATTGTTAACTTGTGTTTTACTGTTTATGCTTGGAGCTTTTCTCCCCGGGCCTCTACTGAAAATGGACTTAAATCTAGTTAGACTAGCCCGGTCAACAAATGTAAAATAAATAAAATAAAATAAATAAATGTCTAGTGTACATAATGATGAGGGAAAGATGCTTCTTGAGGTTTCATATATTTTGCAGTATGTTAAAGTTTTTTTGTTGCATTAGTGTCAAGCTGCTTTTGAAATACATGATTACTCTGGATTGGATGATTTTGGTGCTTTCAGTTCTTATACTTTGGAGAAATATTTTACTGTTGCATAAATTTGTCTAGTATTTGCATATGAAACTTAAAATAAACATCCCCTGGTAAAGTAGTATTTTGTATTTCTTTTATAAACAACTAGAGATGGCAACTTGTTATTGTAGCTAAAATTTACAATAGATATTTTTTTCAAGGGGTGTCACCATAATTTAGATTTAAAGCCTATATGTCTTTATTGAGTTTACTTTGAAAAGATATTAACCAAGAACATTTAAATTCATGGTGATCAATTTCTGTATTAAATTGTGATTGAATTACAAAAGAAGAAAACCACAACAAATAGTTTCCAAGAGCCTAGATGTCACCTATAAGTGAACCAAGATACTCCGTACTTGTAAAAGACTTTATTTCATAAAAAACAAAAAACATTAAGCGCTTTCACCCAGCACAATGTGTGCTTCTTCAGAACGTCATAATTCCTGAATGCTGGTGCTTAAATTCAAAACTTGGCGCCAAACTTTTTTTCTTTAAAGAAACATGCACATGCTGTTCATTCAGCGCATATGTAACATTGTATCCACATACAATTGCTACTAAGCTTTCAAATATTTTGCTAAATATATATAAACAATACAATCTATGCCTCTCCATTTAATATGTTACCTATATATATATACAATAAGAATTTATTGTACATAAATTAATCATACCATTCATTGTAAAAATTGATTATGTAATTTGAAATATAAAATATAAAGTATAACATGAATAAAATCTGCTTGGATAAAAACATTTGAATGTGTTACTATATATTTAAAAAACACAATTTATATAAAATATTTACAACTAATACGTCTGTATGCCTAAACTTACTTGAATTAAAGTCTTGCTTGATTATGGTCATGCCGAACTGCATGCATAACCCCTGTATTCATTGAATAATAAAATATAAACTAATTTATATTTACATATAGCCCTTTATGTTGTCCATCATCTGTAGTGTATATGTGCAACTTATTTAACAGCCAAAATAGGTTTGCTAGAAATATGATCATTGAGACCTGGCAGTGTGGTGGCATCCAAAAATAGTTGCCACCACACTTCTTTGAACCCCAATAGGGTTTTAAAATCACCTCCCCTGGGGTCAATCCTGGTGGTTTCCAATATAGCAAACCTAAATTCATGGGATTCGCCTAGCTTCTCTATGTGTCTATATAGGGCATTGTTGGTATCCTTCCTTCTAATGCAGTATGTATGATCATAAATACGATTTCTAAATCAGCTCTCTGTTTTTCCTATATAAAAACAAGCACATTGGGTACACTTGGCCATATATATATATAAGCATTTTAGTATTGCAGTTACCATATTTGAACCTCACTGTTATGTTTAACCCATTCTCAATTTTGATGGTTTCCTTTTCTAATATGTATGCACATTGGTTGCAAGACCCACATTTCTTAGTATATTTGCTGTTTTTGTTATTAACTCCCATACCTTCTAATGCTTGGTTATGTTGTTACAAATAACCCTTGATATTCCTGCGGATCTTATAGACAAAACTGGGTTTATATCCTATGATGTCAGAAATAGTCTGGTCCTTCAACATTAAATTCCAGTATTTATTTAATATACTTTTCACTTGCCCAACCTCTGGACAATACCTAAGAATACATGATTGTTGGTGTTTGAAGCTTTCTTGATCGTCCCTTCGTCCAATAATTTGGATAGAACTGCTAACATTCTGTGACCCTAGTAAGGGTTTATACTTTGATCCCCATTCCTGTATAACATACTGCCTAACATTATTCATCATTTATGTCTTATACCCCCTCACCTTGAACAGATTGGTTATAAATTATATTTCTTCAATCATGTCATCATAATGGGAAGTCATGCGTGCAGCACATATACATTGCCCTTTAAAAATATTATATTTTACCTTTTCAGGATGACAACTGGTATATTCAAGATAATCATTAAAAAATGTGTTTTTATGATAAATACGTGATTTAAAACCCTTATCTTGACAGAAAATGTAGGTGTCCAAATATGCTATACCTTCATAGCTGAATGAGTAAGTAAATTTAAGATACTCACTACTAGTGTTTAGAAAGTTGATAAACTTTTCAAATTTTTCAATACTATCATCCCAAAGAATGTATATGTCATCAAGAAATCTAGAATAGTGCTTGATACTATTGAAGTACTCACTGGGAAAAAGAACAGTGTCTTCCCAGTCTAACATAACCAAATTCGCAAAAATGGGAGCACAAGCTGCCCCCATTGCGACCCCT
This sequence comes from Protopterus annectens, assembly GCF_019279795.1. Classification (NCBI taxonomy): domain Eukaryota; kingdom Metazoa; phylum Chordata; order Ceratodontiformes; family Protopteridae; genus Protopterus; species Protopterus annectens. The sequence goes on along the minus strand of NC_056738.1, from coordinate 303,730,531 downwards.
CTTGTTTGACAGAAATGTTCACCCTCAAAGTATATAAAATTGTTGTCAATCACTACTGACATGAATTCCATAATCAGACATATAGTGTCCCAGTCCAAAGTTGTATGTTTTCTAATACTATTGCATAAAGCATCCAACCCAGCTTGTTTTGGGATGCAAGAAAAAAGGTCAATAACATCAATAGTCACAAAAATGAGCCCCTCTTTCCATCCAGCAATAGGATATTTACTTAAAAATTCCCACGAGTCCTTAACCATATGTGGTATCTTAGCATATAAATGTTTTAGCCACATATCAATAACCTGTCCTATAGGAAAGATTTTAGAATGACTCACAGACATAATTGGTCGAAAAGGAGGGTCAATCGCATTCTTATGAATCTTGGGTATACCCACCAAGGTGGCTAACCTGGGGAACCTAACTTTAAAATAATTATATATGTCCACTGTAATCCTCCCATCTATATAAAATTCTTCTATAAAGGAATCTATCTGCTGGTATGCAATATTAATTTCATTAATAGAGATCGATTCATAATTTCCTGACAAATGAAGAATATCATACTTTTTTAGTATATTCAATGGTGTCATAAATTACCCCCCCCCCCCAAATCCGGCTTCATCACTCGGATGTTAGCATCCTGTATGAGAGCCTTAAGAGTGTTGAATTCAACCTCCTTTAAATTACCAACTGGTTTCTTAGCTCTCATTTTGTTGTATAGCTTATACACTTCCCTCATAACTATGTTTTCATATAAATCCACAAAGGGATGAATAGGGGGTATAAAAGTACTTTTTTCTTTAATTTAGTAACTGCTGTCTCAATGTGAGATGTCATGTGTTTATCTTTGAACATTATAGCTAAATTAATTTTTCTTACAAACAGCTTAATTTCACACAGACAGTCCACTAAATCAAAAAGGGGTGTTGGTATAAACTTCATTCCCTTAGATAATAAATCAAAATATGTGGTACACAATAAACTTGAATAATTGTAAATTTTAAAATTATTGCAGGTATGTATAACCCTATTTACAGTAATGTTGTTGTCGGCAGAAGGACTGCCAGTGTCCAAATTCAGTTCCACCATGTGCTTTTCCCCAAATTGTTGTCCTTCTGCTTGCTTTTCTTGTAATTGTAATTCTGTGGTCTTTCTATTTGCCCCTTGTGCCAGTGTGGTTGTCCCTGTTGTTTCCAACCCTGCTGAAAATTTGACCCATTATATTTATAACTCTAGTCCTCCTGAAAATTATTGTCTGTGTACTCCTTACTATTAACATTACCTTTATCTACATGTGATTTGTTAGAATTACTTTCTTTCCAAACATATGCATGACCTTTATTGTATTGTTCAACATCTCTAATGATCTTCTTATGCTTTCTCTCATAAATTTTTGTACCTTACTTTCAGCAATTGAAAATTGTTTAACGTATAACTTCTCCCATTGAGAGTACAATAAATCTTTAGTTATTTTAGTATTGAGTAATTGACAAAGTTTCTCATCATTATATTTTATTTATTTATTTATTTATTTATTTATTTATTTATTTATTTATTCCAGTTTGATGACCAGGGAGGTCCAGTGGGCCTGGGGAGCCCGTTTTCAATGGAGGCCCGGGGAGAAAAGCTCCACAATACAAAGTTTAATTACATGATTAATTACAAAGAAAGTTAGGATTACAAACAACAGGTAGCATTATAAAGAAAAAAAGAGAAAAAACAATATTTACAATTTAGTTCACTGGGCTTAGGAAGCCTACTTTCAGTGGAGGCTCGGGGAGAAAAGCTACACAATACAATGTTTAATTAAATGATTAATTACAAAGGAAGCTTGGGTTGCAAGCAACAAGTAGCATTCAAAGGAGTGAGAAAAAAATAAACAATTTAGATTCAGGAGTATTGTCAGGCATATAGTATCGTGGCTAGATTTTGCTGTTTGGTTACATATATAATCAACAATTTAAAGTGAGGTTAGGAAGGTAAGAAGGTTAGCCTGGAGTAAAGGGAGAGGAGAGCTTGAGAGGAATGGGTGGAAGAGTACAGTTGCATTTCCTGTTTAAATAGAGGTAAGAATGAAGTTGAGTTTTGAAGTTATTAAGGTTGTCACAGGTCCTCAGTGTGGAGGGCAGAGCATTCCATTTTTTAGCTAGGGAATAAGATAGCAGAAGCTGCCCAGTAGGGCACTTGGGTTTATGGATGGTGATCAAGTTTTGGTGGGTAGATCTAAGGGGTCTGAGGGGGTTATAAGGTTGCAGAATATTGGATAGTGCAGGGCACTTAGTAGGTTGGAACAATAATTTGTGGGCTGTGGTGATTTGGTAAAGGTTAAGTAGATTGGGGAGTTCAAGCCAGTTTAGTGAGTGTAGGGAGGTGCAGTGATGAGAGGAGGATTTGGCATTCATGGCGAATCTGGCTATTTTATTGTAACATACTTCCAATTTGGAGGTGAGTGTGGAAGATAAATTAGTGAGCAGAGGAGCGCCATACAGTAGAGAGGGAAGTAAATAGGTTGTGGAGAGAGAGTTAGTCTGGTGGAAGGAGAGAGGAAGTGATTGTTTCTGTAAAGTAGGCCTAGTTTTATGTGGGTTTTCTTGATATTTAGCTGGATGTGATTGTTAAATTTTAGGTGTTCATCAATGGTTACACGAAGAAGTTTGGCAGAGGGTACGACCTCGATAATGGAGTTGTTAAGGCTGGTGATTTGTAGTAAGTTTTTGTCAATAGGGAAGGATTTTGAGAGAGAGAATAGAAGGATCTTAGTTTTGTTGGCATTTAGTGAGAGGTGATTTTGGAGCATCCAATTTTCGGTGGTAGAGAAAGCAGTTTGAGTTAGAAATTGGAGATCTTTTAGGTTAGAGGCATGACAGATCAAAGTGGAATCATCAGCGTATTGCACAATTTTGGTATTAGGTATGGCTTTGTGGAAGTTGTTAATAAAGATATTGAATAGCAATGGGCCAAGAATTGAACCTTGGGGTACTCCAGTGGGGGTTGGGAGGAAAGTGGAGGTGGCCTGGCCCCATTTCACGGCTTGGAATCTATCAGAAAGGTAGCTGGAGAACCAGGAAAGAGTTTTATGGGAGATGTTGAGGTTAGACAGATGATTTAGTAGGTGACTATGGAAGATGGTATAGAAGGCTTTAGATAAGTCTAGCAGAACAGAGGATACCATATTACCACAGTCACGAGCAAAATTGACAGAATGTAAGAAGGAGAGAAGGGCAGAGTTGGTACTGTGTCCTGGACGGAGGCCATGTTGGGTAGGGGAGAGTAGTTGGTGTTTGGTCAGGAATGGCAGGAGCTGCAGGTGGATACATTTTTCAAGAATTTTGGAGATTGGGGAGAGGATGGCTATGGGACGGAAACTGGAGGTGTTACAATTTTTGCCACCCTTGTGAAGTGGACGAATAAAAGCAGAATGCCATAGTTTGGGTACATAGGATTCAAGTAGTGATCTATTGATCAGGATGCTGACAGGAAGAGCAATACTGTCAGAGGTTATTTTTAGGAAGGAGTGTTGTCAGGGGCATTGGAGCAAGGTTTTAGTTTAGCGAGAAGTTTCTTTATTAGGTTGTTGAAGATGGGTTTGAGTTCAAAAGTGGGGGGAGGAGGGAGGGGAGGATTGAGCAGTAGGAGGTGGAGGGTTATTGTTGGTACCCCGGGGATCACTTCTGTGGTTCTGCTTGACAGGGGCACAGGAAAATAATTTTCTTGGGTGGCGAAAGCCAGGGTACATTTTTGGCTAGGCTTGTATAGGCCCTAGGACCAATAGCCTAGTACCTACCTATGAACCTATGAACCTATAAAGGTCTTGGTTAGCTCAGCAATAGAAGAGGTAAAGAAGGTATTGAACATTATTGCAATTTCAAGGTCAGATTTACTGGTGTCAGGGCAAGGGTTGTTTTTTGTACCAGGCCTAAGGAGGGAATTAATAGAGTTCCAGAACTGTTTGGGTTTTTTGTGTGATTTGCTTGTAGTTTGATGTAGTAAGACTTTTTGTCTTTAATAACTTGTTCTTTGGCTTGGTTTCTCAGCTGTTTATATTTAAGTAAGATTTCTGGCTGTTTATGGTGGAGGTAAGCTTTCCAGGTTTTATCTCTTTGTAGCATAAGTATTTTGGTGTCTTTGGTGAGCCATGGGGTGTTTTTTGTTTTAACTCTTTTTTGTTCTTATTGGTGCTAGGGAGTTAAGGACAGTTATGAATGTAGAATTGAAGTAGTCAATGGCTGCATCTAAAGGAAGAGTTTTTAAGGGGTTCCAGTTAGTTAGCTTAAGGGAGTCAGATAGGGTTAAAGTTAGAGAGGTTATGGGTTTGAATGAAGTGGTGGGAGTGTGGGGAAATGGGTGTAGCCTGATGGATGAAGGTAGGGAGGTGGTCTCCTAATGGGTCAGGAATGATACCAGATTTTAGGACTTTGTTAGGATGGGATACTAGCATCCAGTCTAGTATGGAGCCTGGGGGGTTGTTTTTGTTAGGTCTAGAAATAGAGTTCGTAAGTTGAGTAAAGTTAAATAAATTGATTGATAAGGTGGGATTATGGTGAATAATTTTGTTCCAGTCTATATTTACATCTCCCATGATGTAGGTTTCTAGCTTAATGTTGGAGGAGGTCCAGGAGAGGATGTCTTCCAGGATGTTAGTGTTATTACCAGGAGGAATATAGAGGGAAATGATACAGATACTCTTATGGTTGTTCAGTTTTAGTAGGCCAGTTACAAGTTCAGCATTATTGAAAGAAGGAATGGGGTTAGGATATGGAGTGATGGACAAGTAGTTGGAGTAGATTAGGGCTACACCACCACCTCTTCGATTTTGGTGATCAGAATGGAGAGAGAGAGATATCCAGGGGGAAGGAATTCAGAGTCGCTTATATGAGGTTTTAGCTAGGTTTCGGAGATGGCTACAATGTCAGGTGAGTTGTGACTGAGCCAGGCATGAAAGTGGGTTAATTTATTGTTCACGCTTTGGGCATTGACGGTGAGGAATTTGAGGTATTTATTGGTGGATTTGTTGTTGCTGTTAGGGTGGTTTGTAGGAGAGAAGTTTGGTCCTGGATTGGAGTGAATGTCACCGACTAAGCTAAGGTGCATGAGAAGGGGAATACGTTTATATGGTTTACACTTAGATAAAGGTGGCTGGTAGAGAATAGGTTTATGTTTGCAGTATTTAGTGGAGCTTGAGAAAAGTTTTACTTTTAAGAGAAGGATAGGGTGGGAGGGAACCAAGGAGGCTGAGATGTTGTGGAAATGGGCTGAGAGGGAGGGGTGGGGAGGTAGTGGTGATGGGTGTAGATGGATATTGGTGTAGGAGGTGGCATGGTAAAGAGGTAGTAGAAGAAGGATGAGGATAGATGTTGAGGTGAGGATGTGAGGAGGAAGAGTGAGCATGGTAGATGAAGCCTGTCAGAAGTGAATAAAGGGGAGGGTAATATGAAGTAAGGTGGGAGGGGGAGTGGTGGTAAGGGATAGGTTGGTTGGGGGGTGGAGGAACAGTGTTTGAGGATTGGCTGGTGGAGAGGGAGGGGTTATAGGAGGAGAATAAATGGAGGAGTACTGGAGTGGGTGGGAATTGGGGGCAGGGTAGGGGAGTGGAGTGAGCCCGCAGGGTGAACGGAGCGGGATTAGAGCAGAAGAACGAGAGAGACCAGCTGACAAAGTATCAGCCACTACTGTTCACAGTATAGGTAAGTAGGTTATTTGGAAGAAGACTATGAAAAGCATTACTTTTATGTAAGAACAAAGAAAAAAAACAAATATAGGGGAGCTTTGTTCCTTAGTTAGTTTAAGGTTAGGGAGGGGGGGTTACTATCAGGGTTTAGAGAGTGTGGAGTGGGATTTGGGAGGCTTTGTTAAGTTACAGGCAAATAGAGGTAATGTTGGACATATGGGTTTAAAAGTGATACAAGCTATAGGCTGAATAAGTGCTGCCACCTTGTGGAGAAAGGAAGGATAGCAGTCAGGAAAAAAAGAATAAAATAGGAAAGGCTCTTTTAGATAAGTCTCTTTTAGATTATACTACCTAGATTTCAGAGACTAGAAATCAGTGAAATACAGGTGGGAGGGGGGTAGTAGTGATCTGCGGTAGGCTGCTGATTCACACACATGTAAAGACAAGTTAACAAATAGGTAGTCTAAGATAAATGAGTCTAGTGCAAGGCTACATACATTCAAATGGAAATATTTATGGGAGTCCGCACTGAAGTTCTTTTCCTTGAATGGCCCAGATTAGCAGGCAGGAATGTCCAGGAAAAAACTGACACAGGTTTTGCAGGAGGAAGTTCTTATATTCCAGAGGCTGGGAGGGACGTTCAGGAGTGGAGTACTGTGAAAAGAGAGTAAAAAACATACGAGTTTAGGTGATTAAAAATAAGAGAAGATAAACAGGTAGAGAAGAAGGAGATATGGGAGGTAAGTGAGAAGTGGTCAGCAGAGGAGGGGTTGAAAGATGTAACTTAAAATATGAAAGATATAATTGATGGAGAGTTGGAGTAAAGAGGAAGAATGGGAGAGAGAACAAAAAAACAGCAATTATCAATTTCATAAAACTGAATCCAAATTCATTAAACAAATGACTGAATTCTGTTTTACTTGTGTCAGTAATACTAGCACATATAGGTAATTTAAAAAATCTTAAACCCATGAGAAAAATTTTTAGGGTTAGACACCTATGTAAGTAATCATTATCAATTTTCAACCCATTAATTAAATTTAATTTTTTACCGAACAAATAAATCAGGTCTTTCAAAGTCCCATCCACATCATTTTTAGAATAAATCTGCCGTTCATGTCCTTGTGGGAGTTTATCAAAATTACAATTACTAGTTAAAAATTTGTTTAAATACATGTCCTTTTTTCCACTACCTACACCACCAATGGGCTGGGTGGAATGAACATTATGTTGAACAGTACCTTTATCATTGCTGCTCGTGCAACCAATAACAGTAGAATAAGTGTTCAATGGTAGTGCTCTCTTGGATTTAGCACCCGTTCTTTTTGCTTCCTCATCAACATCATAGAAGGAGAAGTCGAATGTAAAATCCAAAATGTTTATTTTGCTGCATCATAGGAGAGAAACCCAGTTTTGTCTATAAGATGGGCAGGAATATCAAGGGTTATATGGAACAACATAACCAAGCATCAGAAGGTATGGGAGTTAAAAACAAAAACAGCAAATATACTAAGAAATGTGGGTCTTGCAACCAATGTGCATACATATTAGAAAAGAAAACCATCAAAACTGAGAATGGGTTAAACATAAATGTGAGGTTCAAATATGGTAACTGCAGTCCTAAAATGCTTATATATATGGCCAAGTGTACCCAATGTGCTTGTTTTTATATGGGAAAAACAGAGAGATGATTTAGAAAACATATTTATGATCATACATACTGCATTAGAAGGAAGGATACCAACAATGCTCTATATAGACACATAGAGAAGCTAGGTGAATCCCACAAATTTAGGTTTGCTATATTGGAAACCACCAGGATTGACCCCAGGGGAGGTGATTTTAAAACCCTATTGGGGTTCAAAGAAGTGTGGTGGCAACTATTTTTAGATGCCGCCACACTGCCAGGTCTCAATGACCATATTTCTAGCAAACCTATTTTGGCTGTTAAATAAGTTGCACATATACAATACAGATGATGGACAACATAAAGGGCTATATATAAATATAAATTATTTTATATTTTATTATTCAATGGATACAGGGATTATGCATGCAGTTCGGCATGACCATAATCAAGCAATACTTTAATTCAAGTAAGTTTAAGCATACAGATGTATTATTTGTAAATATTTTATATAAATTGTGCTTTTCGTCCGGTTCGATTCTCAGCTAGAGCGTCTTCTGCGTGGAGACATGCGTGAATGGGCGTACCTTTGTTGAAGGATGTGCATCAGGGTTGGCAACTCGGCACGTAAAAATCTACTGCCAATCATTAGTGGACCGGAGTTCCGTTGTGGCGACTCCTAACCGGGAAAAGCCGAAAGATGCAACAACAAAAAATAACACATTCAAATGTTCTTATACAAGCAGATTTTATTCATGTTATACTTTATATTTTATATTTCAAATTACATAATCAATTTTTACAAGGAATGGTATGATTAATTTATGTACAATAAATTCTTATTGTATATATTTAGGTAACATATTAAATGAAAAGGCATACATTGTATTGTTTATATATATTTAGCAAAATATTTGAAAGCTTAGTAGCAATTGTATGTGGATACAATGTTACATATGCGCTGAATGAACAGCATGTGCATGTTTCTTTAAAGAAAAAAAGTTTGCCGCCAAGTTTTGAATTTAAGCACCAGCATTCAGGAATTATCACGTGCTGAAGAAGCACACATTGTGTTGGGTGAAAGCGCTTAACATTTTTTGTTTTTTATGAAATAAAGTATTTTACAAGTGCGGAGTATCTTGGTTCACTTATTGTTGACATCTAGGCTCTTGGAAATTAAATTGTGATTGCAAACTATTAGCTTATATGATTTAGCATAGTTCAAAATCATAGTTGTATAATTATTTGCATTCTGAAGTTCAGGGACTAGTAGGATCCTTAGAGACTATGGAACATTATGGAACATAAAACAAAATATATGACAAGGAAAATAACAGAGACTTCTGTGTAATTTAGATATTACTAAAGGAAATTATTCAGTCAGTCATGCCATTCTTAGAATCTTCTTTGTGGACTGGGAATAAATTCATTACATAGTTAGTGGAGGTTTATAGAAATGTATACGTTAAGCCTCTTGTTGATGGGCATATAGGAAATGATATTCCCATGAAGACAGACATATGGCAGGGATGTCATTTAAGCACCTTCTTGTTTGGAGTACATATGAATGCTTTTATATATTAAAGAAAAATGTTTGGTATATCTTTATGCTTTCCAGCTACAGTGGATATAAAAAGATTACACACCCCTGTTAAAATGCCAGTTTTTTGTGAAAATTAAAGTTTTGGAATGGTCTAGCCAGAGCCCAGACCTAAATCCAATAGAAAATCTGTGGGGTGACCTGAAGAGGGCTGTGCACAACAGATGCCCTCGCAATCTGATAAATTTGGAGTGCTTTTGCAAGGAAGAGTGGGTAAATATTGCCAAGTCAAGATGTGCCATGCTGATAGACTCCTACCCAAGAAGACTGAATGCTGTAATTAAATCAAAAGGTGCTTCAAGAAAGTATTAGTTTAAGGGTGTGCACACTTATGCAACCAGCTTAGTGTACTTTTTTATTTTTTTATATTTTTCCCCTATCAGATTTGTTTGTTTTAAAATTGAATTGTACAGGTTATAGGTCACATTAAAGGTGGGAAAAGTTTTGAAGTGATTTATTGTGGTCTCACTTTTTTATATCACAAAAACTTGGCATTTTAACAGGAGTGTCAAACTTTTTATATCCACTGTATAATGCTTTTAGCTGATGATATTTTGCATTTTGCAGATATTGTTGATAGATTCTCATATATTTTGTATCATATTTAGTTTTTTAATTAGCTTTGGACTGACTATTTATTTCATAAAATGCACTGTTTTTTGGTGTTAACAACAATATTGATGGTATTGCTTTTACTATACAGTCTTTCAAAATATTAGGCACCTCCTATATTGAGTGCACCAAATATGCAGCATGGATTACTGCTTTACAACATATGCATAAGAAAACACAAAAGTGGAAACCTTTCTGTATGAGTTTAGATAAAAAAGTACACCTACATAAAGCATATGTTTTACCCATGGGAAGATATTTAGCTAGTGTGTATTTACTCCCTGAAAAAAACTTGAAACCCAACTTCTGAGTATTTTTTTTCTCTGCATTGTGTTGATCCAGGTTAAATCCTAGTAAAAGAAGACTTTTATATTGGGATAAAGCAGATGGAGGATTAGAAATGATTCAGCATCTGTTATATGATTTTAAGTTATTTTTGTGGACATTTTTGAAAGTAGTACAATTTCTTTTTCTCTTTTTTTCTTGTCAGATTATTATGGCACATTGTTAGACAGAGGGAATCAACTGCGGTGGTGGTGCTGCGGTAGCATTGTCACCTCACAGTAAGATGCTGCCCGGTTCAGTTCTCAGCTAGAGCGTCTTCTGCGTGGACACATGCATGAATGGGCGTACCTTCCTTGAAGGATGTGCATCAGAGCTGGCAACTCGGAATGTAAAAATCAACTGCCAATCATTAGTGGACCGGAGTTCCGCTGTGGCGACCCCTAACCGGGAAAAGCCGAAGGACACAACAACAACAAGTTAGACAGAGGGAATCATGGGACCAGATTCTGTAAAGTTTGTGGAATATGGTGCATTCTGCAGATATCAGCCCAAAAGCTGCGGATAAGTGTAATTAGTAAATATGCCTCAATGAACTTGGAATATCTCCGCGCATAACAGTTTCTCAGTAGCAACGATGTACTGTACATCAGTCACAGCTACTCCATAAGTCATGAAAACTGTTTTACAAAAGCATGATGTACAGTAACAAAGTTATGGAAGTATATCACAATCTAAGCTGCCTGACATTCATAAATACATATCTACAACAAAATCTCTCCAGTAAGCTTATAGACAATTATGGGATATATCTGTAAGTCATTTATCGTTTTATTATTTGTTTGACGTTTGTTAACTGGGAGTGTCTGACTGAGTGGAAGCCCTTTTTCAGTGGAGGCCCAGGGAGAAAAGCTCCACAGAAACACAATAGTAAATGACAAGAGTAAACATATAAAAATGAGTACACTAACAAAGAATTACATATTTGTCAGTACAGTACAATAACTGAAACATTTCATATTTTCTTGAAGCTCAAAATACTTTAACTACACTTAGTGACAAAAATGTGACATTAGCTGAGTCTAGTAATTCATTATAGAGAGCTCTCCATAAATGAATTACAAGTTCAGATAGGATATATATTGGTTTCTTGGGACAGAGGATTAGCAGCTGGCAAGAAAACAGTAAAGTGAGAAGGATATGGTAATTAATGGGATGGAAGGCAATTGTCAGAAGTTAAAACTGAGTTTGAGCAGTGAAGAGTTAATATAGGAGAGTCATGGAAACTGTTAGTAGAGTCTCAGTAAAGTGGAGAGCAGTGACATAGAAGGAGTTAGGTGGTACAGTTACAGGTAGAGTTGTTGAGCAGGTATTGTTTGAATGCTGATTTAAATTTGTGTAGGGTTGTTATAGTTGGTATTAATAAAATATACTTGCTCTTACAGATTCTGAAAGAATCCATAACATTTCTAATAAAAAAATGAGTAAAGGTGAAGAACACAATGCCAGCAGCTAACAGTAGGTAATAATGGGTATGAAACATGTGTGGGGAACACAGGAAATGCACACACCCAAAGAAATAGGGAGACAGAAAAGCAGGCGTAGATGAAGAAGAGGGACATACAGGAGGTATGTTAGAATAGGAAAATCTGAGGGACGGTCAGAGAGGCATGGGGATTTTTTTTTTTTTTTTGGAAATAAGCCCCATTTTTTTAAGAATAGAAGAAAAAGTAAAGACATGGACAGAGGAAGATAAGGCCATTACAGTAGTTATACCCCCATATAACAAATATCACAACACACGACAGACAAAGGTTGGAAATAAACAGCAAGGAGAGGTGAGTTACACAGATGCCACACTGCACAACATGAGCAATGCAAAGTTAGCAAACAGGGTGGGGGTGCACAATAGCCATGGTGAAAAGCAGAAATACATATGCACTATTACATCATGACATATTACAAACTGTGTGGCAGTCATACCTGCATGTTTATGACGGATGGCATTTGTCTGTTGTAGGGTAATAAACAGGGATCACAGTACACACTGCATAAATAATCCACTGTCCAAGTAATGTGTCATAAGTGCAAGCGTAAGTCAAGCAACATCACAGAGGAGCAAAGGCAGCCTCTGGAATTCCAGAGAAATCAGCAGAGGCAGAAAAGAACCTTTAACCATGTATGTGAAAGGCAAACAACCAAGCACAGTGCCAAACAGCAGTACTGTAGCAAAGCAGCAAACTGGCTGCTACCTACACAAGTAAGTGTACACAACCCAAACAGACATGTAATGGAATACATATGTCACACACACATATGCCATGTCAAAGGCAATACACAGGTGTAGGCATATATGTAGGACCTTCATTAGCCTAACAGGAAATTATTTCAAAGCAAATGTCAATGCACACACACACACACGCCACACACACACACACACACACACACACACACACACACACACACACACACACACACACACGCACACACGCACACACGCACACACACACACGCACACACACACACACACACACACACACCAGTGACATAAAATAATAATGTATGGTCGCAAATCTATGATTAATGCTATATAACTGATATCAGGTTGTGCATATACATTTCAACAATGTACACTGGGTAATATGTACAACAACAAGGATATATTTCAAGCAGTAGCCATCAATTTGTATGCATGTGTTCTGCATCTGTAAAATGGCGGTACAGTTGGCACAAGTTGACCTTGTAACAAAATGACTTCAAAAAATGGACAAGAACTCCAACAAAGGTGAACATATACCGTGCATATGTGTAAGACATATGACATAACTACAAAGGTGGAAGGTAGATGGACAACATGGGCCCACATCAAGGTAGACATGGCAGCAAAGCTTCATAGGCAAATGATAAAGCTGGACAACAATATGTAGAGTAACACATTGCAAATGCATGTTTACACCACACTGGGTATTGTTGTTGTTGTTGAAGTCAACCCAAACTACATTGAAGAGAATGGCCAATGGATATCACGTGGGCAGACTACATTGCCGATGTCAACAGAAATGGGCATGTATAAATCACACACACACACACACACACACACACACACACACACACACACACACACACACACACACACACACACAGTATTTTGCAATTATATAACAAGCATAGGCAAGCAAGTTAGTATCACATACACATATATACTGTCATGCCAATGTAAAACAACATGTGGAAGAAATACCTGCAGTTATATGTCACTGATCCTGGTTATGACTGAGCAAAGGACAGTCCAGCAAGCAAATTTACAGCACATTAACATGAAGTCAGCGATGCTCACTGTTCACTATTTCTCTGTTGATTGGAATATGTGCAGCGACATGCATATAAATCATTGCATATGTACACCATGTGCCAAAATGTGTGATTTTATGTGAATTAAGAATGAATGTGGAAATGTAACACAGGCCAAAGAAGGCATACTGTACTGTTACTGAATAAATTATGATTACTATGGTATTTATGTGAAGGTTACATTGGCAGTCTATGCATTCAGTAAAGGAGGACTGACTGTATATATCAGATGCATTCATATGGCACAACATGGCATTATTATTGTTAAAACATGCCTCACACAGTGACAGTATGTCAATGTGACAGCATGACAAGAGTCACTGAAATCACAGGTGCAAGAACAAGTTCTTCTGTTGAACATACATGACATGGCAATCCACAAATCATACCCATACCAGTGTGGTATTTGTGGAATATGGGCAGCATGTTGTTTGTGAGTTGTTGTCAGTACCAGACATGTATGGGGTTGGGAGGGTGGCCTAATGGTTAAGGTGTTTGCCTTACAAACACAAGGTGCAGGGTTTGAGTCTCACAAGGGATAATTGGCTAAGCTTAAAATGGCTCGCAAGGGCAGTTAGCTTAGTACTAATCTATGAATCCATGAATCTATGAATCTATGAATCATGTATACAGTGAAATTGTTGCAGCAGTAGCATGTTAACAGACAAAGCTCAAGGACAGATGGTTGTTAAATGAAAGTCTAATGTGATAATGTGTGTCATGCACCCACTGAAACATAATGACAATCATGTGGATGAGGCTGTAGACTCAGATGTGGAGGAAAATTTGTCCAGCAATTCTGACAATGAAGGGACATCAGATGGTGGATAGGATGAGCCCTGTGGACCACAGCCCCATGTTGAGTCTGCTGGTAATGTTGACATTTCCCCACAACACATCAATGCTGTCCATTGCACTAGATGTAGGTGTGTAGCTGGTGTGCGTGGGTACATGCCAGATGGTATCCACCTACTCCTACAGGCAAATGAACATTCCCAGTGACATAATAATCCGACATCCATGTACTTGCCCATCCATGGATTATGCTGCAAACCAGCTGGCTGTGCTGCATGAAGGACAGGAGCATAGACAGTGGGAGGGCATGGCGGTACTGGTTGCACAGAATAAAACCATGTTATCTGTGGTACAGCAGTACTAAACCAGTGACATATTATGAGCAGGGCTCTGCATTTCCTGATTGCTCTTAGTTGAGTGCCACATGGGAGAGGCTTGCCCCCTCGTAGCCCATCAAAACCTGCCCATCAGGCATTGATGCATGTGCTGCAACATGCACACATTTCTGCTGCTGGCCCATCCAATATAGTCCTGGCAGTCACATCCAGACAGTCAACTGTCCCAAGTGTTTAAATACATGGTAGGGGCAGGCCAGAGCACTGTGTGAACCATCAGTGTGGGCACCCTAGACTACATTAGAGTAGCAGTGACAGTTGATACACTATGTCTTGTAGTATCAGTCTCATCTCATGGTGATGATGATTGCTGTGCAGACCATTGAAAATATCATCTGTCTGTGGTTGTTGTAATGTCTGATGCCATGGGAGTCTGCATTTTTACTAACCAGAGGTGACTCCATTTAGTACATTGTACTTTATCCATACTTTACATTGATATATGTTGCTTAAGACATTGACAGCATTTCTATATTATGTCCTGAGTTGCTTTCCTATTTGCATCTTTTGATAGTGGACAAATAGGAATGTGTTTCACAGAGTATGTCTTTATGCATATTTGTGTCACTTGGGCTTGAGCTGATAATCCAAGTTGTGATAGATTTGTATGTTTGTACTGTTATATGTGAGAATTATGTCTGATGCTCAGTGTGTACATCTACTGGGAAATTCCATTAGATGCAGTCTGTGTTGCTGTGGTGGGGCAACACCTGAACATCAATGTTTAATATGTGTACTTCTGTACATGTGTCCTGTCATGACTCAGAGGTGTATGTCAGAAGCTGCCATGTTGCCTGGGCCTGGAATCATGCTCGCACCCTCTGTTGCCCACTCTTGTTTCTTCTGCCCCCTGTGTCTTCCTGCTCCTCCTCTGATAGTTGTGGAATGTCAGCTTCAGACATCTGGAGTTCTTGGGGTAGTTTACTCACATCTGCAGCTGGAAGACTGCCATGTGCTGTTGTTAGCATATTGTGTAACATGACTCACACAGTTATCATCTGTGCTGCCTTTTCATGTGTGTATTGCAGTGCACCCTTGGACGTATCCAGACATCTGAACTTAGCTTTCAGTACACCAAAGACATGCTCAACAGTATTTCATGTTGTTGCATGTGTTCTTTTGTAGGCTTCCTCTGCAAGTTTTACTGGTTCTGTGTACAGGGTCATTAGCCACGGCCTGAGTGGATAATCACAATCACCTGTCATGGGTATTGAGCACATATCATGGATAATGTTGACAAGGGTGTCCTTAGCTTGCATCCTAGGTGTGTTCCTGTACTTATCCAGAATTATTCTCTCAGGTATTTCACCTTTCTGGAATGCAGCCCTCAGATCACTTTTCCTTCATATGGCAGCATCATGGACACTTCCAGGGTGTGTTGCCATAATGTTTGTTATGCTGCCATCTGCTGCACACACAACCTGGCAGTCAAGAGATAGCTACCCCTTTCTGTTGATGCATCTGTCTGCCTCTGGATGCACTGGGGTCTTAATAGGGATGTGGTTGCAGTCTATTGCACCAAGTACATGTGGGAAGTTTGTGAGGTTATAGAACTAGTGCATAATAGTTCTCTGCTTTATGGGGGTAGATGGAAAGTGTATGTATTCATCTACCGTGTTGTACATTACTGCCAAGAATTCTGACAGGACATGACTGGCAGCTGTCTGTGACACTCCTACAGCATCTTCTATGTGTCTTTGGAATGCCCAGATGCTAGTCCACCCAGGCTCAGGCACACTTTTGTTTCAAGAGGTGTGCGGTTGCTTCACAATGTCTGCATAGATGTGTGGGGCACACATTTTGCACACAGCATGCACAAGCTGTGTGTCTATGTACATATCAATGACTTTTTGATCTGATAGTTGACTTGGCTGCAACCTTGCTCTCTGTCCAGCTGGCTGCCTTATAGAATGCACAGACACATCTTCCTCTATAGCTTGCTGTACTGCAGCCTGTTGCAGTTCATTCACTGCAGGTAGCATTTTTAGGATTCTGTGGGCTTCCATTCCTTGCATTGCAGTATGGCATTTGCCTTGGATTTAGGAAACAGTGCCAGCATTACAGTTTTTGCATTTAAGTTGTGCTGGGCACACATGATGTGTTTTGGAATCTGAAGGGCATGTGAAGACTCTGTAATTATCCTATGTTGAATAGTTAGGTACTCAGTCTGCTTGCAATGTATCTTCTGAAATTGTGTCCCCAGCTGGTGTTCTGAAGTCTTCCATTAGTGTGCTGCGCTGTCCACAACTACATTTTGGAATTCTGCCCATGATCTTCTTCTTCTTCCATGAAGTTTGACATCTTTTGATTATAAAACAAACATTTTTTTTAAGATGAAAATTAGAACTTGACTTTCTCAAAGGCTGTAGATGGGAAACCTGTTTGGTTTCTTTTGGCTTTAAAAAATATATTTTTAACTTGAATAGTATCAATTAGATAAGTGTTTTGTGCTAAGTTTGCATAACAGATTATAGTGGTGCAAAACATACCAGTTTCTAAAAGATTGTTTTAGGAGACTAGGACATAAAAACACCTGTGCAAGATCTGTCACATTATAAATGAATGACAGATTATGTTTTTGGACAGTCTAAAACTGGTGCTCATGTTCCTAGAATACAATACAGTGTTATTTCTTTGAAATGTTAAACGGACTGTAGAATCTCAACTAGGAATTTCTGTTAACGGTGTTACTTTTGATTTCATTTGTTTTGGTACTTTGCAGAATAGAATGATTTCTATGAATAAAACATTAATTTGGGCGTATATTATATGGCATGTATGGTGTATGTGATGAGTTAAAAGTCCCGTATAACAAACACTGGGATTTTGACGCTGTTGGTCACAAAATAATTATTTTGTTATGTTGAAATTGGTCAAACAGCTTCTGTGTTATGTAATTGCCTCAAGGTGGGGCTTTGGAAGGGTCTTATATTCTTGCTGGTATAAAAATATTACCTTTGTGTGAATTTCTGCATATCTTGCTAGAAACTCCATTGTGCCTGACTTCAGAGTGTTTCTTAAACAATCTGGAATTACAGAGCTAACATAAGTATATTTTTTGCTTAACAGTACTGCACTGGTTTTATTTATTTGCTTAACAGTACTGCAATGTTTATTATTATTATTTATTATTTATTTGCTTGACTGAATTATTTACTTTTCTGTGTCTACATTTATATATTTGCTGACCTCTGGTTGAATTTTTGTTTCCTGATCTCTGCTGAAATTTTTATTTCTGTTCTAAGGCATTTGGCACAACACTTTAGCTTGGACTAACTGGTTCCACATAGAAGATCCCTTACATATTTGTGGGGCAGCAGGGAGTTTGTGGTGAACTCATTCCAGGGTGGAAAAACTGGTCAAACAGCTTCTGTGTTATCTAATTGCCTCAAGGTGGGGCTTTGGAAGGGTCTTATATTCTTGCTGGTATAAAAATATTACCTTTGTTTGAATTTCTGCTTATCTTGCTAGAAGCTTCATTGTGCTTGACTGAGAGTGTTTCTTAAACAATCTGGAATTACAGAGCTGACATAAGTATATTTTTGCACTTTAACTGTTCAGTGGTTCTCTTATCAGTACTGCACTGTTTTTATTTATTTGCTTAACAGTACTGCACTGTTTTTATTTATTGGCTTGACTGAATTATTTACTTTTCTGCTGCTGACCTCTGGATGAATTTTTGTTTTTCTCCCACCCTTTTACTGGACTGCTATTGTGTTATTAAAGTTGGTGGCTTTTGCTGTTGCCCACCCTTACTGTAAATTTGATCTGGGACACTCCTCCCAGTCGCATCTCATTAGCTCATTAGCTCATTCTACCTAATACAGAGATCATTTGGGAAGGCTAAACCCCTTAGTTCCTTAACCTTGAACTATCTTCTGTTCCCCCTCTCTCCCTTTCCATTTTACTAATAAACAAACAAGAACAAAATACACCTTATTCAGCTGCTTTTACTGCATTTGTGTTTCCTCCTCCTTTTTCTGCTAGTTGCTGCAGCTTATTCTCTAAAGTGTCCAATTTTATCTTTTCTGTTGCATTTATTACTGCTTGTTTATAGCCTGTTTAAATTGCGTTATTCTAAGCCTCTTAGTTTTAGTTTAAGCACTTGGGCTTTAGGCCTAGCCTTTAGCTCTCTAAAAAAAAGCACTCAGCTCAAACCATTTCTCCTTGCACTGCAGTTCTAATTATAATTTATATTCAGCTTTATAAAAGTACCAAGTAACATACTGAAAGTAGCAATCTCTGTGATACCCCCACTTGTAAAAATGTTTCTTATCCAAAAAAAAAAACAACATGCTGCCTGACAACTATCTTGTTGTTTCATGGAGAAAACATGATCAAAGTAAATAATGAACAGCAAACAAGAAACAAGCTCAAGATAAATTGCTTAAAGGATTACTGCACAGGTTATGGACCACACATGATAGATTGGCATTCTGTTTAGTTTACAGATAAAGCCTGCAAAGATGATTGCAAGTCTCCAATAAATGTAATGAGCTTCTGAAAATACTGTAATCCTGTCCTTTATTACAAATACTGTCATATGCATTTCAATACCTAAGGCTTATATGTTATCTAGTTATGTAAATATTCTCTGCATGGCAACAACAAAAAAGGCTTTCAATGTTGGTAATTCTTTAACAGTATGCTTATTAAAGCTTACTTGCATCTTACAATCTCAGACAAGCTTACTTGATGGTCATTAAAGCATTGCTACTTAAACACAGAGCAACAGGCACTGCAAAAACATGCATTTTCTAAATAAGAAGCATAAATCAACAGTATAAAATATGACAGAAAACCGGAACATTCTGCAAAATCAAGGACAGATGAAAAGCCACTGTAGTACTTTTGTCTACCTTGGATGGAGGGATACTCTGTACACATACACTGCATAACTGCTCCTTGCCTTGCTTGGACACATCTAGAGTCACTACATGGGAGAGTGGGGTGCAACAAGTATTTCACAATTAAAAATGTCTCTGGCTGATGGTGATGGCCCTGACACATTTGTCATACCTCTCAACCTTAGAGCAAGAAATCTGGACAAAGCCATAAACAGAAGTGGGACAAAGGCCCAAAAATAAGGACAATTTTTAAATATTGCTCTTATAAACTTAGAAAGATAGTAAAATAGTAGGTCTTGAATTAGTATGAATTTTCTGAAGGGTGTGAAATCTGAAACTCAAATATCTGTCATTATTTTCTAACTTCAATATTTAATGATTTGTCAGAAAACCACAATTTTATGAAAAATGGACCAAATGTGATGCAAAAATATAAAATAGCCACACAATACAGCTGGGAACCTGTCAAGGAAGGGACACTTTTTTAAATATTAGTACTGTTAAGCTGAGCAGCTGACAAAATAAGAGAAGCTACATGCATTTCTGAAATAAAAGTAATCTATAACTCTGATCATTACAATTATTTATTAATTATAAACCCTCCACATTTTCTTCCCAATTTGCCATTTTGGAGAGGGATTATTAGGGGACGAGCAATGTTTTGAGCCAACATCGGGGACATTTGAGAGGTTTGGATATACCTAATTCTATAAAGCAATTTATATGGGTCTACCTCTCAACCTCTTAACACAGAAAATTTGGACAAGGCCAAATATATTGGGAGAACATACAAACAGTACTAAAAATTGCTCATAATTTAGTGACTTCATTCCTAAATAATTTGCCAGAAAACCTCAAATTTTATGAGGAACAAACCAAAAATAAGAAGCAAAAAATCTATTCATTCTGTGAAAATCTGGACAGTTGAGAGGTATAGTTCAGCCAGGGCTGCCTTTGAGTTTGCTGCCCTTCCCCCCCTCACAAAGTCATGGTCGAATGGGGCCTCCCCCTGCAGCCATTCCAATGTCCCATTACTTGGCTATTTCAACCCATTTACCATAAACAACGTAATGTGCATACTGCTTTACTTTTATGATGATTTGGATTTCATTTAAAAGTTTTATTTTACATTTTACAGCGCAAACACTAATAGATATCTGTTAAACAAAGCAATGCAGTCTCACAATGAAAATAGACCTAGCATTAAAGCTTCTCTACCCTTGAAACTCATATTCATTGAAACAGCATTAAAACCCACGTTCAAAGAAAATACATCTGGCCAGTGGCAGATAAAGATTAACTTTGGGCTGTTTTCAAATCATAGGTCCCTTGCCCACGAAACATACAAGTGTTCTTTCATACACCTTCCTGATTGTATTAAATTATATTGTATAATACAGTACAGTTGTTAGAGGATGTTTTAAATGTATTGTTTTAAACATTTTTCCAGTAAATAATGAAACAAAAATGCATGCACCAATAATGACAAAACTGCCCAATTCAGAACATTTCCATCATAAAAGTCTACTACAGTTCACCAGTATCAGTAAATATGCACAATCTCTGCAGAAGTAAAAGACATCTAAATAATTCCACATTAAATAGATCTGTAACTAATGAAGAGGCTGCTGCTAGCAAACAACTTTATATTTCATTGTTTCATCTACAAATAAAGCGCCTGTTGCCTTGAGGAATAAATTGCCTATGTTACATTAAAAAATGATAAGCTAGTAATATTTCAGTAGGGACTGGATGGCAAACTGATAACAGGTTCATAGTTACTAGGTGTCTCTGCCAAAGAGGACATTACCTGGGCTGCAGCATCCACCCCCTTTAAAAGTACAACACAGTAGAGTATCAGCAATGCACCTACATACTGTCGGAGTAGAACCCACAGCCTTCTGCATCAAAAGCAAGTACCCTACCTGTTGTGCTACTAACAGTGCAAGCAAACTCACCATCAGCAGCACTAAACCTCTCTTCCCCTGAAGCTCTCAGCTCCTTGTAAAATCCATTCAACACTCAACTGTATCACTCATCTTTGCAGCACAAGAAATCTGGAAAAAGCTAAACTTTATTGGGTGGGGCAAAAGCCCAAAAATCAGGGACACATTTTAAGCATTGCTTGTATAATCTTGCAAAGTTAGTGGAATAAAATGCTGTGTTACCACCATGCATTTCATTGTGAAGTCTTAAACCCAGGACCCTGTGCACTACAGTCAGAACAACATACCACTATGCCAACTCAGCTTTTTCTTGAAAGACAGGAAGACTGAAACTTAAATGGCTATCATTTAATGAATTCAGTTCTCACCATAGTTCTCAGCCTCTTAGCACAAAACACCTGGACAAAGCCAATAATGGGGGAATACAGCCCCCAAACATATTCAGTGAATCCAGTTCTCACCATAGCTCTCAACCTCTTAGCACAAAAAACCTGGACAAAGCCAATAATGGAGGAATACAGCCCCAAAAGTAGGGACAAATTTCAAATCTTATAAACTTAGAAAATTGCTAGAATAAAAGGTTATTCTCTTTAGCCATCAGGTATATTTAACTGAGGCATTACACACACACACACACACACACACAC
Organism: Protopterus annectens; assembly: GCF_019279795.1. Taxonomy (NCBI): domain Eukaryota; kingdom Metazoa; phylum Chordata; order Ceratodontiformes; family Protopteridae; genus Protopterus; species Protopterus annectens. Next base: position 303,708,761 of record NC_056738.1, on the reverse strand, counting down.
ACACACACACACACACACACACACACACACACACACACACACACACACACATACATGTCTGTTCCAGCTTCATCTGAAATGCATAAGTCCCAGCCATGCAACTTAAAAGTCTGTGCAAGCACCATAGGTCCCAGCTGTGCAAAAGTCAGTCCTGCCTCTCAAGCTCCGTTGATTCACATTGTGGTCCCACGAGAGCAGCTATAGCTATCCAGCCTGCAGACGTTGCAGTCCAATCCCCTTCCAGTCTATGCAGTTGTAACCGCATAGACTTCTAGGGCATCTGTAGTCTGATGACTTCTTTCCTAATCTGGACTGCTGTTTAACCAGTCCAGATTCCTGCATGCATGTATGGAGTTCAGGAATGCCGAGCATGCATGTGCGGAGTTCCGGGACATGCTGATTATTTTTTTTTGTTTGTTTTTCTTTTCTCTTTTACAGCTGGGGGGCTGCAGTCCTGCAGTCCAATAGCACAAGCCGCCACTGTGAGGAGATGATTTCAGTTTATGCTTATCAGAAAATAAATGGGAAGGGAGGCATTTTGAGGATATTGAAGTAGAGTAATGCAAAACTCTGTTAGAGAATATTGATTGATTTTGAGAGGTCCATTAAGATATACTTGCAAAACAGGACTATTACAAGGTAGAACAGACTATATTTGTTTCTAGTAGTCAGTTATTTGCAGCATGAGGACAATTTTTATTTAATGTGTTTTCTGATTTATACATTAGCTCCCATAATACTCAAATCAAAGTAGATCATTTTAAAATACCGGAAGATCTATATTTTAAATATGATATCCATCAATGTATGCTTTGTTTATGGAAAGATTATTTAGCAATTTGGTTTACCTATTATTCATAGATGGAGTGGTGGGTTCATTGAAAAAAGAAAAGAAAATTATTAATGAATATTAGTGGTGAATTTGTGAAGAGAAAGCAGTTCAAATATGTAAAACATTTACATTAACAGATGATTATAATCAGTATTATGGAAAAAAGAGATGTGATGCCTTTGGAAACAAAACTACAGATGAATTGTAAAGGAAGAATTAAGCACATTAAGCAATGACTGGGGAAAAAAAAAAAATATATATATATATATATATATATATATATGTATATATATTTATATATATATATATATATATATATATATATATATATATATATATACATATTTATATTTATATATACTGTTATGAGCATTCACTTTTACAGACTGCTGCAACCACACACACACACACACACACACACACACACACACACACACACACACACACACACACACACACACACACACACACACACACACACATCTTCACAGGTTCATAGGTTCATAGGTAGGTACTAGGCTATCTGCCCAAAGGCATTTATAAGCATAGCTGGAATGTGTTGGCTTTCGCTGCCCCCTTAGATTAGTTCCCTGTGCCTCTGTCCAGCAGAGCCACTGAAGTGATCCCCGGGGTAAACTTCCTGTTTCCTATCCACTCGTCAAGGTTTCTCTTGAAGAGTGTTAGTGAGGAGCTCTGCCTAATGTAGATTGGAATTTTGTTCCAGAGCATGGGAAGTCTCTGGGACAGGAATCTATCCCTCCAGCATGTCCTATTTATTGTTGTGGTGAGGTTTACATCCCTAGAGCATGTGGCTCGAGGGGATATGGTTTTCTTTAGGTGGAGCATGTCCATCAATTCTGGGTTGGACATGGCCTTGTATGTCAGGCAGAGATCACCTCTGAGTAGGCGGTATGCAACCGAGTACAGCTGGAGTCTCTTCAGTCGAGCTGCATGGGGCATCTGTTTGAGGCCAATGATCCTCTTGGTAAGGTACTTCTGTGGTCTTTCCAGCTGTTTCAGGTGTCTTGTAAGGTACTGTCTTGTAAGGTGCTTCCCAAATGGGGCATTGTACTCTATGATGGGTCTGATGAGTGATGCGTAGAGGGGCACAATGACATCTTTTGATCTGGATACAAACCCTTTTTTGCTTAGGTGGCCCAGAAGAAGGATTTTCTAACCATTTTGGCAATAGGTACTTTGCTTTTTCCAAATGGGATGACTATGCACTTTTTGGTATTTAGTTTGAGGCCATGGTTTTGACACCAGGTATCTGTCTCAGTGAGACCCTTTTGGAAGATGTCTGTGTCAGCCGGAGAGTCAGTTATAGCCCCTAGTTTGCAGTCGTCTGCAAACTTGGTCAGTCATAGTCCTCCTGTGCTTGCCTGTACCTCTGAGAAGTATATGCCAAACAGGAGTGGTACTATAACTGAGCCCTGGGGAATGCCACTTGTAACCAGTTTAGAGTCAGACCTAGCTCCCGCAACTCTTACTATGTGGGTTCTGTCTGTGAGCCAGTTGGCAACCCATCTCGTGATATAGGGGTTTATGTTCAGGCTGGTGAGCTTGTCTATAATACCAGAATGGAGAATGGTGTCGAAGGCCTTTGCGAGGTCTATGTAGGCTGTGTGAACCACCTTTCCCTCATCTATAGCCTTGGTAACTGTCTCAAAGAAGTCCACCAGGTTTAGGAGGCATGATCTGCCCTTAACAAAGCCGAACTGGGTTGGGTCCAGTGTTTGGAGGTTCCCAATGTCTCTGTTAATGAGATCCATGATGATACACTCCATAGCCTTGCAGATCAAGCTAGTCAGGCTTATAGGCCAATAGTTCCTGGGGTCTGTTGTGGCTCCACCTTTGTGGAGCAGAATAACCATTGCTGTGCACCACTGTATGGCAATATAGCCTGTGGAGAGACTGAGTTTGAACAGTGTGTTTAGTTGAGGGGTTTGTTTATCTTTGAGCTTGTGTAGGACACAGCCTGTGACACCATCCGGTCCCATTGATGCTGTGTTTTTGGCTTTGGAGAGGGCTGTTTTAACCTGAGTGTCTGTGATTTCAGGGGCACTATATTCTTCTGGTATGATTATGGACCCTTTTTTGGGTGAGGGGGGTGAAGTTTGCACTGAACCTGCCTGCCAGGATGTTGGCAATATCAGTCGATTCAGTGTATTTTGTGCCATTCTGCACTAACTCTGAGCACATCTGGGAATTGCCACTTAGATTCTTGACATAGCTAAAGAATGCCTTGTGGTTATCTTTGGAGTCCTTGGCTATTTTTCTTTCGAAGCTAGCCTTGGATGATTTTATGAGGGATCGTAGTTTTTTGCTGATACTGATCAGGGATGTCTCCCCTCTTGGGATTTTACTCTTTTCTGTACTAGTTTCCTCCTTCTATTGTATAGCTTGTTTATGGCAGGGGTCCATCAGACTGGTTTCCTTTTCTTGGAGGAGTGAGTCTTGGTTTTGCTTGGGATAGCATGATCCATGCATTCTTGTAGTTGCCCATAGAGTGCATTAGTAAAGGATTTTGCAGCTTGGGCAGTGTTATTCTTTAGCATGGGGGATTTGAAACTTTCCACCTCGGTCTTAAGTAACGTGAAGTTTACTTTTGAAAAGTTTTTCATGATGGTTTCTTTGACCAGGGGTGGGAGCGGAATGTGGATATCCAGAGTGATTAGTTTATGTTCAAATCTAACCAGCGAGGCGTTGACCTCCTGTGTGGAACACCAGTCACCCATGTTGTTGATGATCAGGTCCACTATGTTGTCATCTCTGGTGGGGGTGTTGACCAGTTGATCCAGGGTGTTTGAGTTTATAAATTCTAGGAAATGCTGGGCAAGGGTGTTAGTACTTGAGTAGTTCTCCCAGTTAATGTTTGGGTAATCACCTAATATCAGTGTGTTTGGTAAGACCTTTATGTTTCTCAGCATTTCCAGAAATGCAGAATGGGGGTCCTGGGACATGGTGGGTGATCTGTAGCAAGCTACAATTTGAATTGCAGTTCTGCCTGTTGTTAGTTGCATGTGGATGATCTCTGAAGCATTGTGCTGTGCCACTAACCTGGAGGTGTGGGTATCCTTGATGAATATGGATATGCTCCCGCCTTTTGTATTTCGGTCTGGGTTTTGTGGCCGAAATGTATGGTATGAGTTGTAGCCTGGTAGTGCTGGGGTGCTCTCTGGAGCCTTAAACCAGGTTTCTGTTACTGCACATATATCGATTTTCTCCATACTGAGGAGTGCCTCGAGTGCATACATTTTGAGGTTTATACTTCTGGCATTGAGTAGCATTACCCTCAGTTTTTTGTTACTTGTACTATTTATGGTAGTGGGTTTTTCTTTTGAGCCTTGCCTAAAAAAGGCACTATGGGGGTGGCAAGAGCCTTGGCCAGTATGTAGTTCAGGGAGGTATGGCTCAGGTCATTCACACCAACATGGACAATGACAGAGTCATATTTGTACTTGTTCTGGAGTGACCTGAGTGCTTGTGTTATGTGGCGGATCCTGGCACCCGACAGGCAGCTAACAGTAACCTTCTCTTTGTTCAGCCTAGTGAGTGGGATGTCAGTGTGCCTGACTATAGGTGACTCTACAGTCAGTGTACCTGACTATAGAGTCACCTATTACTAGTGTGTTGGGTATGTTATTTTGCCTTAAGAGCTGTGATTGCATGGCACACTAGTTTTGTGAAGTATGCGTTTCATGGTTTGTGTTGGGGGGTGGAGGCTGCTTGGATGTCTGCTTTGGAGGTCTCTGTTGCTTTTGCAGATTTTTATTTAGAGCCTCCGAGTATGTTTTTGTGTATTTATGTGTGTTTTTTGCCGGTGCTGGTTTTATGGGTCTATGTGAGACTGGTGGTGTGATGCAAGTAATTCCCTTCTCCTCTTGACTGTCTGGTCCAGTCTTGGGTTGAGAGAGCTTAGCCTCCAGTTTGGCTGTATAATTACATCTCTCGCATGTATTAGTGTTTGGTGGTAGGAGGAGAGGGTTGTCTGTGTACCTAAGGCAGTTGTAATATTGCCTCAAAATGCCCAGATTCACTAGTTGGACTGGAGAGTACACCTGAAACTGCCCTTTGGACATGCCTAGATAGATACAGTGAGCTGTTTTGCTGATTGGTTGGTAAGGTCGAATAGAGAGCCTTGTCCTTCTCTACAGTATAGGGGGGTCTAGTGCTAAGGGTTATCAGTGCTTGCTATGAGTTTTGAGCAAGTGCTGGGCTGAAAAGTGAATGATTTGAGTACTTAAGCTGAAAGTTTGTGTAGTCCCAAGGGAAAAATTGAAGAGTAGACTTTGTGGAGCTGGGAATAATTGTTCCCTAGCTAACCGGTGCTGCCCGGCGTGCAAAACCATGCTAATGTGGGTTTTATAATAGGGAAATGAAAGAGATAGAAATTAGCCCAAAATGGCCAATAAACTACTAATTTCTGGGCTGAAACCACTCCTCCAGGGACAGATAAACTGCTCAAAGCTCCCCTCTCTCACAGGTGAACAGAGAAACTTCCTTCTATCCAAGCAAGGTATGGGCAAACACAGAAACTTGTAACACAGCCCTGAATTCAGCACTAACCTGAAAACTGGACTATACTAGCTTAGAAAGGTGGGAAAACAAGTATCATCATCTTCTTTCAGCTATTACCATTAGGGGTTGCCATAGCGGATCATCTGTTTCCATTTCTTCCTGTCCTCTGCATCTTGCTCTGTCACACCAACCACCTGCATGTCCTCTCTCACCACATCCATAATCCTTATCTTAGGCTTTCCTCTTTTCCTGTTACCTGGTAGCTTCATCCTTAGCATATTTTCCCAATATACTCAGCATCCCTTCTCAGCACATGTCCAAACCAATGTAATCTTGCCTCTCTCGCTCTGTCTCCAAACATTCCAACCTGGGCTGATCCTCTAATATACTTATTCTTAATCCTGTCCATCCTCATCACACCCAGTGCAAATCTTAACATCTTTAACTCTGCCACATCCAACTCTAACTCCTGCCTTTTTGTCAGTGCCACTGTCTCCAACCCATATAACATAGCTGGTCTCACTACCCTCTTGTAGACCTTCCCTTTCACTCTTGCTGGTACTCGTCTGTCACAAATCACTCCTGACACTCTTCTCCACCCACTCCATCCTGCCTATACTCTCTTCTTCACCTCTCTTCCACACTCACCATTACTCTGAACTATTGATCCCAAGTATTTAAACTCATCCACCTTCACCACCTCTACTCCTTGCATCCTCACCATTCCTCTACCCTCCCTCTCATTCACACACATATATTCTGTCTTAGTCCTGCTGACCTTCATTCCTCTTCTCTCTAGAGCATACCTCCATCTCTCCAAGGTCTCCTCCACCTGTTCCCTACTCTCACTACAGATCACAATGTCATCTGCAAACATCATAGTCCACAGGGACTCCTGTCTGATATCGTCTGTCAACCTGTCCATCACCATTGCAAATATGAAAGGGCTCAGAGCTGATCCTTCATGTAATCCCACCTTCACCTTAAATGCATCTGTCACTCCCATTGCAGACCTCACCACTGTCACACTACCCTCGTACATATCCTGTACCACTCTTACATACTTCTCTGACACTCCCGACTTCCTCATACAATACCACAACTCCTCTCTAGGCACCCTGTCATATGCTTTCACTAAGTCTACAAAAACACAATGCAACTCCTTCTGACCTTCTCTATACTTCTCCATCAACACTGTCAGAGCAAACATCGCATCTGTAGTGCTCTTTTCTGGCACAATACCATACTGCTGATCACTAACAAGTATATATATATTTTTTTTTTCAGAAAATAAATCAGATATAATCAAAAAACACTTTAAATGCACAGAAATGGCTATCACACTTGAGTGTGTAGCCTACAACAGCTAAACAGATAATTTAAACACAAAAACGACTTTGTTAAAGTGCAGGCAGTAAAATAAGAACAATATGTAGCTGAGACAAGCTTTTTAAAATCACAGAAACTCTAAACAAAATTGGCGTTTTAGGCGGAATTAGCTAAAGGCAGCAAGAAAATGTGATACTTAATCACTCCAAAGTCTCTTTTTTGTCTCTCTGCTGCTGTAGAACTCTGCAGGGCACCAGGCAGGAGCTTGCTGAGCTGTATACAAGCACAAAAACCTTGCAAATGTGGGTTTTATAGCAGGGAAATTAAAGAGATAGAAATGTATATATCTTGAATGCTGTCTTCTATTGTGGTTCTATAATCTCTCTCTCTGCTGCTCCTCAAGCTTGTGCATCTGCTGAATGCATGCAGCTCTGTTCCTACTGCTATCCTCCTCACATACTAGCAGTGGAACCATACTGAAATCCAGACATTTAAATAGTAATGTTTGCCATCACCTAGCAACTTGCTCAAATATAAGTCAATATGTGAAGCACCAGCAAGGAATCTCTTTGCTGACATTTTACCACCGACCAACAGGGCAAAAATAACACAGTTACGAGTGGTGCTTGCAAGGCAGGGGGGGGTGCAGGGGGGCTTGCCCCCCTGAAAAGGAGAAAAAGTAAGAATTTATCAGAGGATGGTGTTCGTCTATAAGAAAGTTGGCAAAACTGAAGACATTTTGTTAGCTGTTTCTACCAAACAACTGCACAGTGAACCAGATAGTTCAGCTAATAAAGGACTTTACATTACCAAAACTAGTGAGATATTAAATGTGATACAGTATACCAAAAAAAAAAAAAAAAAACAATAGAAGCAATGCAGTTGTTTCCAAACTTTCATTTGCATAATTTAAATATATATGTTGATGCCTTAAATAAACCTTTTTCCTGCATTAGAGTTGTAATTAGCTTTGAAGTTTGTTCTGTTAATACTCAACAAGATATAGCTGAAATCTCATATTTTTTATAAAATCTTAGGTAAATGTCAACATGATAGATTATTAATACCTAACAAATGGATAATGCAAAGGACAAAGAGGTGTTTATACTAGGATTACTATAGTGCATTATTAATAAAGGTATTGCAAAGATAAGACATCATTAGATAATTGCAGACACATTGCTCTTGTGAATTGCGATTATAAGCTAGTAGCCTATATAGGATCATTGGATGTTACTAGGCTATTGGCCCTGAGGCCCTTACAAGCCTAGCCAAGAATTTAGCCCATGTTCCGACAAGTCAGCACCCGATGCCCCTGTCCAACAGGGGCACAGATGGAATCCCAGGGGTGTATTTTCTGTTACCCATCCAGTTATCCAGGTTGTCCTTAAAAAGGGATAATGAGGTACTCTGCTTGACATGCAGAGAGAGTCTATTCCACAGATGGGAGAGTCTTTGGGACACATATCTGCCCACCAACAAGTCCTATTGATGTTACTGACCAGGTTGAGGTCGCAAGTGTGGGTTACTCGAGTGGGGCTTGATTTGTGGATATGCAGCAGTCCCATCAAGGTGGGATTATAGATTGCTTTGTATGCCAGACATAGGTCATCTCTGAGGAGTCTGTATGACATTGAGTAGAGGGACAGGGCTTTTAGCCTATCTGTGTAGGGTATTTAACCTATCTTTATATGTTGCACAAATGGTAATAGAGGCTTCTGGAGAATAACATGTGAGGAAGTGCAGGGGTTGAGAAAAGGAGATGGAATATCTAGAATATTATGGTTTGTAAAGAATTTTTAGGATATTATAGGATGATACAAAATAAATGACTTACATGTTTCTCAACAGCTGTTGTCTTTATTATTAACATTTGGACTTGGCTAAAATGCTTTTGTTTGGCTTAATAAAATATATACTTATTTAACCTGTGTTTCGATGATTAATGAAAAGTTTGGGAGTATAATTCCTTTATGCAGAGGAATCAGACATGACTATCCTGAGTACCATGTTATTTGGGTTATGTATGGCAAGAGTTATACATATGATTAAAATTACTTGTTACTTCTTTAACTAGGGTAACTATTCCACTAGGTTGTCTTATGCAGATGGTCTACTATTATATGCCTTGAATATTGGCCATATTACTAGTTTAATGACTCAACTCAAGAAAGCATTACAACTTTTCCCATTATCTATGGCTAGAAAAATGTGTTGCTTTTGGATATGGAGTACTTTTAAAGGTATCCCATTTTGTACTTATATGCTCAGTATCTTAGGCATTGAATTTGGTGATTACACTGGGAAAACTTTATACAGAAGAAGCAGAATAGATTAACTATGTGAAAGAAATTGACTGTGACTTAAAAATATTGACAGCCTATATTTACAGTTATGGAATTTATGTACACTGAATTTCTTGCTTCCAAGAGAGTTAGAAATGAAATTGATGAGCTTTTTTCAGTGATATTGTTGGGATTATGTTGAATCAATATGGTAAGATATTTTATATCTTGAAAGATATATAGGAGGACTGAATATGATACATCCAGTAATTAGTTATTTCTATATGGCTTTAAATAGTACAATTTTTAGATCTTTTAATAGTAATATTATGGTAGTTTGTTGGAAAAATGGAAATCAAGGCGATCTTTCCAAAGGAAGTAAAGAGAGAGATGAACAAATGTCAAGTGCATCATTAAAAACGCAACAATGGCATATAGCTATTAAACAACCTAGAAATGGAAACAGAAATCACGTCACAATGTTTTGAAGAAGAATTTGGATAATTTAGATGTTAAGTGTTGCAATGTATTATGAAAGAGATTACAGTTGGGTGAGGCTCCCCTTTTTAAAAGGCTTTATAGCAAGTGGGACATAAGAAGTTAGTAGTTATGTTAACAGTAAGTATGAGGCACTGTTTGACAAATTCTATTTTTTGGGGGTAATAGAAGCTGCTCAGCATTTATTTTTGAATGTTACCACATTAAAGAAAAAATGTGAATCATTTTAGAAGAATAGACCATTTGATAAGGCTTGGCACATTTTGTTTGTCTGTTGATCAGTTATATTATACTCTTAAACTGAACCGTGATATTTCTGAATCAGAATTGTTCAAATGTACTTAAATATTTTGGAAAAGTTTACATAATGCAGTATTGATATGTATTATATCATCACAGCAGGGATATTGAACATACTTTTACACATATTGTGAAGTATTTTTACACTGTTGTTGTTTGTCTTTCGGCTTTTCCCGGTGAGAGGTCGCCACAGCAGAACTCCGGTCCGCTAATGATTGGCAGTAGATTCTTACAGTGCCGAGTTGCTAGCTCAACGCCCAACCTTCAATGAAGGCATGCCTATTCATGCATGTGTTTTGAAATGCCACTCGACTGCGGGGAGGACATGCCGACTCCACACAGAAGGCACTCCCCGCACTCCAGCCGAGAACTGAACCGGAGAACCTCTTGCTGTGAGGCAACAATGTGATAAAATTCAAATGCTGTTTTTATTGAGTTATAGTTGTCTTATGAGAAATAAGCTTAATTAGAACTCATCTCTGTTTGGTAAGTGCTGTATGATCTTTTACTTTTATATGAGCTACCACTCCCTTGGACAGCTGGGGTCTCAGTTTAACATGCCATCCAAAGGATGGCACATTCAGGAGTGCAGTATCCTCTAATGCTAACTTTAGAGTAACATATTTTCAATTTAAGCAACAAAGTTTTCACTGAAGGCGAGTTAAAGGTAATGTCTAAAGATTTCACCTTTAATCCCAGTAAAAGAGCTTCCATTACAGATGTTATCTTTAAGATTTTAACTTTCTCACAAAAAGTTTAAAACAAGTTCATTTATGATAATGTGCCTTCTACACAGCAAAGTGTGCACGTTAAAAGACCTAGCAGAGTTAATCGCCCATCACCAGCAGTCTTAATGTATTTTCTAAAATGTGGGAAACTGATCTTTATAAATTTCTTGGTAACAAAGAAAATGAGACAAGGAAAGCTAAGCCTTTTTTTTTCATTTTAAGTAAAAGTGAATATTTAGCATTGCATAATCTTTGTAGTTGTTCTGAAATGACATATATGAAAGTAGACAAGGGTAATGGCCTTATAATAATGAAAGTTAATAAATATAATACAGCCATGACTGAATTGTTATCAAATACAAGTTGCTATCGAAAAGTTTGTAAGGTTGTATTATGAAAAAATTATAAATTAATTGATGTTTTATTATTAGATTTATTTCATCAAGGATACATCGACTATGATTTATTTGAGTTTTGTTTAGTAGATCAGCCACAATTAGGTATGATTTTTGGCAAATCCAAAATACGTAAGGATAGTGCCAGTCCACTTTTAGGGCCATTGTTTCTGCACCAAAGAACAAAACTGTTACTATCACTTCTGATTTAGACACAGTATTAAATCCTACTGTGCAAGAAAGTTCTTATTTTCTAAAAGATTCCTGGCTACTTTTAGACTAGTTAAAATTTATGAGTTTAATGGGAAGAAACAATTTATGTGTACAGTTTATGTTAATTCTTTATATACAATGACAGATCAGGAAATAGGTATTGAGTTTATAAGACTTTACTGTCACTTGTCTTGTACATGCTAAGACGAAGAGGTTCAGGTGTTCATTTAAGTAGTTTATTGCATACAAACACACCAGGATAGATGGCAGGAACATTAAACTTAAACGAACTATCTAGCTAACTGACTACTACACACTTACATGCTTTCACTCTGGCTGCTTACTCAAAATGGCACTCTTGCTTGCATGTGCTCAGCATTTATACGCACATGTCCACTGACTTGAATGCTTCTTAAAGGTATATCACACACTCTGATCTACATCTTCCATCTTTACTGAGCTGTTTCATATAGGCAATGACTTTTCAATAGGCATGCAATTTATACAGACAATAATGAACAAAACAGCAGTCATGTCCACGTTGCCATGCATCTGGAACTAGGTTTAGAGATGCAATCTGATCTTGTACTGTAATAGTTAGGACTGGGCTTAGCAACAAGAACAGTCACTGGGGAATGTTCTGCTTGACGACTCCCGGGATTTTCTCAGGAACAGGGATTGCTGACGGAATATCCTCTGGAACAGGAACATTAGACAAGTCCCTTTGAGAATTAGAGTCTTTGTCACAGGCAAGATGCTGTAACACTGATTCGGACACTGGTAACAAATGTTTCCAATTCCACTTGAATTCCCTTGCTTGTGATTCCACAATGTACGATCTCTGTTCTCGACCCAAACTTTTCACAAATCTGATACAATCAAAACCTTTTGATGCCTCCATCGTCACTATCTCCCCTTCTTGTAGTGAACTGAGCAGTTTTCTGGACGTATCATAGTAGGACTTCTGGGATAAATGATTTTTCAACAGTTGGGCTTTCACTGCTTTGTTGTTTTTTGTACATGAAACTAATAAATTGCTTCTGATTGGTAATGTGGTTCTAGTTTGTCTCGACATAAGTCAGTGGGCAGGTGAACCAAGATGATCATCACAAAGAATGTTTGTGAGATTTAGCAACTTTAGAAAAAACATTGGTATTGTCATATCTGGATTTCTCTAACAGCTGTTTTGCACTTTGAACTGCATGTTCAGCCAAGTCATTTGACTGTGGGTACTCAGGACTACTCATAACATGAACAAAGTCCCATGTTTCAGCAAATTGTCTAAACTGTGCACCATTGTCAGGAAAGGCTGTGCGGACTACCATGGATAGAAAAATGTTTCTTCAACTTAGTAATGAAACTACCGGATGTTAGGTTAAGAAGTATATCAATCTCTAACCAATTAGAATAAGAGTCTACTAACACCATTTAATGTTGACCATTCCACTTGAAGATATCTGTGGCTACTGTTGACCAAAGTAATTCAGGAATCTGGCTTAAACTGAAATGGTTCTTTTTGTTGATGTGATTTTGTACTATTACAAACAGAACAAGATGAAAGTACTTTCTCGATATCTTTTGACATTGAAGGCCAAAATACTACACCTCTCGCCCTTCTTTTGGTAGAATCAGTTACTGGGTGGCTGTGATGCAAGATATTAATGTACTTTTTTTGTAAGGACTTTGAAACAATCACTTTTGGACCTTTCATGATGATACTATTGTCAGACAAAATCTCATCTATGTATGGAAAATACTGCTGCACTTCTGCTGGTAAACAAGATTGTTTTAACGGTCATCCTCGACTGATTAAGAGGTTGAGCTTCTGGAGAACTGGATCTGAAGCTGTGTGAGTTCTAAGCTCATCAAGATGTGTGGAAGAAAAATTTCTCACTTCCATGACTTCAAAATCAGATTGCTCATTTTCATGCTGTTCTGTTTTATTTTTCTGGGTGATCGAGCTAAGGTATCAGCAAGATAAAGTAGTTTGCCTTTTGTGTAAACAAGATTGAAATTGTACTTTTGCAATTTGAGCATCGTGCGTTGCAATCTGGCAGTAGCTTTATGCATTAGCTTTCTCAAAATAGTGACTAGACATTGGTGGTCAGTTTCTATCTGGATAGGTCGACCATAAATATAATCATGAAACTTTGAACATGCACACACAATTCCCAAAAGTTCCTCCTCAGCCTGGGCATACTGCATCTCAGTTTGGGTAAGAGTTCTCTATGCATAGGCTAATGGTCTACCCTCTTGAATAGTGACTGCACCTAGACCACATTTAGAAGCATCACACAAAAGATTAACTGGCTTGTGAACATCATAGTAATGTAGAGTTGGTGGACTGGCTATTTTCTGTTTCAAGGCATCAGATACTCTTTGGCGTTGTTCTGACCATGACCAGATTATATCTTTGCATGTCAGCACTCATAATGGTGCTGAAAGTTGGCTTAAATCTGGAATGAACTTGCCTAAATAGTTGACCATGCCAAGAAAATGTTGTAGGGCCTGGACTTTGTCTGGAGCTAGCATCTCAAGAATAGATGTTTGCTTGGAAGGATCTGGTCTTAAGACTGAACTGGTAAACAAATGACCAATATAAGTAACTTCTCATAGCCTGAATTTGCATTTCTGAGGATTTAGCTTAAGATTCACTTCATGTGCTCTTTCCAGAACTTTCTTGAGGTTTCTATCATTTTTTACTTCACCATTGCTTCCTACTAGAATATAATCTACTGTAATAGCACATGGATAGCCAGAAAAAATTTGTTCCATCGCACATTGAAAGACTTCACTAGCAGAATTTATTCCAAATGGCATTCTTAGAAATCTGTACCTCCTGAATGGCGCACTGAATGTGGCTAGCAATGAAGATTTTTGGTCAAGCGAAATTTGCCAAAATGAAATCCTTGCATCTAAGACAGAATAACAGTGGCATTTGGCATGAGGGCAGCAACCTCCCCAACTGTGCACATAGGATGATACGACCTTTTTAATGCTTTGTTCAAGTCTCTTGGATCAATACAGATTCTGATATCATCTGAGCTCTACTACCATAGAAGAAACCCATTCATTTGGTCCTTCTTCTGGACAAATTGCTCCTAGCTGCACCATTTTTTCTAACTCAGCTTTGACTCTGTTCTGCATAGCTACTGGAACTTTCCGTTCTGGTCTGAAAACTGGGCTGACTTCTGGGTCTAACTTCATGGTATACACAATTGATAGTTTGCTTAGTTTATCTGCAAAAATATCAGCATACTCAGAAAAAATTGTTTGGGTGAAATTTGTGCTGTTCTCACTCAAGCTTACATGGTGAAGCTCTCTGTTAAATGAAAGCAGTCCCATTTTCAAACTGTTTCTGAGGACTTATAATGACTGCACATGTCTTGACTATGTAAAACTGCAAGTCATAGCTGTTCCCAGCAGAGTAACATGGAAGCACTAGTGAGCCTTTGGTTTGACTCTCTTTACCACCATATGCAACAAGCTTTGCACACTTTGTCAAATCAAGTTGTTCTGCAGCTCTTAGTCTAGCAAATGTTTTTGCTGACATAACATTGCACATTGAGCCAGTATCTACTTTGAGCTCTGCAGGAATCCCATTAATTCAAACAGTACAAAAGATTTCATTCTTTGCCCACAAATCTACTACATTGGCTGTTTCACCAAACACAGACACACTAACCACATAAAAAGTAGGATCACAGCTTTCTAATTGAGCAACTTGCCTGTTTGTATGAGCTCTCCTAATAAAAGAATGTGCCTTATTTGATTTACAAACCCTTTTGAAACGATTCCACTTATTGCAAGAATGGCACTGCTGGCCATAAGCTAAGCACTTTTCTCGTTTGATCTCATGATTTCCACCACAATTACAATTGACTATGAGGCTTGCTACAGGTTTTGCTGAGTCACCCCTGCGCTTTGCTGCATGTGCCCTAGGCCTTACTGAAGCTGCTCTGGTTTTGCTGAAGTTGTCACACCCTTTGGCCTGTATCTCTTAACCTCATGCTACATACTATCTACATTAGTTGTAGAAGGTACTGGAAGACTTTTCTCATTTGTAAGCATACTCGTGTGTTTTTCTGCTCATATATCTGACAAATATCAATGGCCTTGTTTAAAGTTAAATCACTGTCATGAAGCAAAATCTTTCTCACTGTGTCATTATTAATACTACACACAAGCCTGTCTTTTATCAATTCATCTCTTAAATCACCAAATCTGCATGTTTTAGCCTTATTTCTCAAGTCTGTTATATATGCTGCAAAAGTTTACCAGACTTTTGATATCTTATGTAAAATAAGTGCCCTTCCATTGTAATATTCATTTGGGAGTTGCACATTTATCTAAATTTACATTTTAAGTATTCAGGGTCTTCCTGTGTTTCAGCCTGTACCACAACATGGCTGTTCACCCTCTCCCCTGCAAACACAGCAGGTACATACACAAATGAACAATCTCATTCAATGGCTTCTGAACCAGCTAAATTAAGCAGAATAAATGCTTTTGTGCATGCATCTTTGTCAGAAAAGCAGCCTGTATGAAAATATCGTATTTCTGCTCAAACACTCTCCAATTTTCTGCAATATTGTTATCAAACACAAGTGGTGTAGGTCTGTGAAATCCTTCTGCCAAGTCCACAAAATATAGTAAAACACAATGCAGTCTTGACCCTTGTAATTATGTACAAACGTGTACACACACCAGGTATTTGTAATAATATTCAAATGTGCAATAAACTCTTTGCAAGACTGTACTTTGTGAAATATTCTTTGAAATAGCTTTGAAAAATATTCTTTGAAATGACTGTACTTTGTGAAATACCTGCATTGTAATACTGCACACACTTGCCAACAATTTGCACACTTTGGATATTTCAAATAGCTTTAGTTAATGTGAAAAAGTAGACGTGAAAAAATGCAGTCATTTTCCCTTTATTATACATTTTTGCAATTTGGATATTGTTTCAAACATTTGCATAATTTTTTTCGAATATTTTTAGCAATATGTCACAGTTTTGGACATTTAGTTTAATTAGAAATTCATTTTGAACATTCTGAATATTTCATTTTATATTTTAGCAAGAAAAATCATGTAAGCAAGTTTTAGTACCTGGAATTTGTTTCTGACCTGTTTGCAAGTCGCTTGAGCAGTAGGGATGATCCACTTGTGTACATTCCTCCATTTCTAACTGGTTGCTTCATGGTTGTGACTCTGGATCCCATTCTGACACCATGTCGCTCGTTTTGTATATACTAATAAGACAAAGAGCTTGTATATACTAATAAGACAAAGAGGCTCGGGTGTTTGTTTAAATAGTTTATTGCATACAAACACATCAGGATAGATGGCAGAAACATTAAACTTAAACAAACTATCTGGCTGCTCACTCAAAATTGTACTCTTGCTTGCACATACTCAGTACTTATATGCACGTACCCACTAACTAGAATGCTTCTTAAAGGTATATCACACACTCTGATCCACATTTACCTTAATAAACATTGTAAATCTGACAACTTGGACATTAATACTATCTGCTTCTTGAATTAGTTCTAACCAATATTTTTTTTTACTTTGAGCAAAGTATTTTTCAACAAATTTCTGGTGTATCAATGGGGCAAAAGCTGCCCAAGCCTTCGCAAATTCAGTGATGTGCTGATGGGAAACAGAATTTTTTTATGCATTTAACTCTTTTTAAATTTGTAACCTATTACAGAAGGTACATAGACAATCTGTTTTTTTATTTGGACAGAAAGTAGTGAATTATTTTAAGAATTTGTGGTCCAAATAAACAACAATATCTCTTAGTTGAAGTTTGAACTTAGTGGTTTAGGGAAAACAGGTAACTCTTTTGACAGATCTAGTTCTAAACCTCAAAATCCCATATAACTGAAATTTATTTTCGAGAGACGAAAATCCTGAAATCTTAAATTCCTGAATTGCAAAGCTTTCCCAGGGTAAGTAAACACTTGCCCAAAATTAAACAAAAAACACGCCACAGTAAATAAAACACAGCTAGGTGGGGGGCTGTGCTCCCACCTCTACTATATATACCAACTCTGGGATTGCAGTATAATGGAGAAAAAGGCAAGTTTAGTGAAGTGTTTACATACCCTGGGAAAAAAAAATCGCCATTCAGGAATTTAAGGTTTTGGGATTTTCATCTTGCAAAAATAAATTTTGGTTATATGGGATTTTGAGGTTTAGAGGGGGATCCTCCTTGAAACAGTGATTACATTGAATGTTGAGTTAAGCAAATTTGATAGCAACATTTATAGGAAAGATACTTTCACAAATGACTATTTACATTTTAGCAGTTTTCATCTTTTATTTATGAAACTGAACACTTTTAGAGGGCAAGTCTGATTTAGTGATGATTTGAAGTTTTTTAATGATGTTTCAAAATAGAGGGTATCCCATAGTGAAGTTGAAAGCTATTTCAGAAGAAATGATGTAGAACAGAAATAGCAAATTTCTACCTATTTTGGTTTCAGGGTTTACCCCTAAGATAAAAAAAAATAAAAGTGATACAGAAAACATTTTTTTCCCATTCCTATGAGTATGGATGGTAATTGCATTAAAAATATAAATCAAGACAATTGGAAGTTGATTTTTGGAAAACAGGAGATAGCTAGAATTGTTGGACGGGGGCCGAAATTTATATACAAAAAGACCAAGAACTTGAAACACCTTTTAGAACATCTAATTTGTAAAAACAAATCCAGGGATCACTCCAGTGGCTCTACTTGATAGAGGCACTGGGAACTAACATCGGGCGGCACGATGGAAGGCCACTTCTATGGGCTAGGCTTGTAAAGGCTACAGGGCCATTAGCCTAGTACACACCTATGAACCTATGAACAGACCTTTAGGAACTTTTCCTTGCAAACATTGTAAATTTTGCCGGTATATTAATCCTATTAATGAATATTATTTCAAAAATTAAAATTGTACACTGTTGGCAAAAGATAGATTTGATTGTACAAGTGAGGGGCTGGTCTACCTAGCATGCTGTTGCAACTGTGACAGTTTTTACATTGGCAAGACTACTAGGAGATTAGCTTGTAGAATAAGACAACATGTGCTTGCCATAAAGAAAAAAAAGATTTGAATAATGCCTTGGCAAGGCACATTATATGCTGTAGAGATTTTCGTAAATTTGTGTTTCTAGTAGTTGAAAAAGTAAATCAGTTGCCATTTGTAGACCAGTTTAATTATTACCCGAATATTTAGAATTGAAATGACAGGTACTTTTACTTGCTGACATTGCACCTGGGCTTAACAAAACTATCTCTGTTAAAAACTTGTTGAAATATAAGATTTTAAAATATGTGTACATTGTGTATAATTTGTATCATTTGTTTTACTGGTCTGGTAGCTTTAACTAGACAACAACATATTTAATAAGGTAATTGTAGATCAACCTGTGTATGTCTTTTTAAGAAACCTCCTGTGGGTATATACAAATGTACTGATTACTGAGCACATGCAAGTCAGAGTGCCAGTTTGTAGTTAGCTGTTGAGATGTAAGCATGCATGTGTGTAAGCTCTGTCTATTAATCAGTTTGTTTATGTTTATTGATGCTGCTATCCATCCTGATGTGTTTTTATGTAATAAAGCATCTTAAAGGAACTCCCCAACCTCGCTTAGCTTCTAAGTGTAGTGGGACGAGCGACACAGTGTCAGAAGCAGCATATCTAATAGCCAGAAAGAACTCCAGTTTCTCTACTTTGACTTCGAGAGGCATCTAGCTACTGTTGGAAACTGTGTGGATAATTTGCAAAACAGGTCAAAGTGAATTTCTAATGTTAAACTTGCTCAGAATATTTTTTTATTTGCTAAATATGAAAAGAGGCATACAGGCTGCTCTAAATGACATTAAAATAAGTCAAAATTTGCGAATCCATATTTTTCGTATTTACCAAGGCTATCTGAGTTATCAGAAGTGTATGAAGTATTTGCATGTTTGTGCAGTGTTACAGTAAAGTTATTTTGCAAAATACAGCCATTTTGGAGCATATTTCGCAAAGTACAGTGTTTCGAAGAGTTTTTTGTGCATTTGTGTGTTACTGCAAGCTGCAGAGAGGCAACTTGTTTGTGCATAATTACAAGGATCATATTTAAGTGTGTGCCCAAAGACATATTTTGTTGGCATGGTTGAAAAATTTAGAAAACCAGGTCCACTAGTGTTTGATAATAATATTGCTGAGAACTGGAGAGTGTTTGAGCAAGAGTAAGACATTTTCATACAGGCTGCATTTTCTGTTAAAGATGACCGTACAAAGGCATTTATTCTATTTAATTTAGCTGGGTCAGAAGCCCTTGAAAGGGAACATTCATTTGTATATGCACCTGATATCTATGCTAGAGAGGAGGAAAACCATCATATTGTTGTACAGGCCGAGTCAAGGGAGGACCCTGAGTTTTTAAAATGTAAATTTAGAGAAATGTGTAACCCCTAGACCAACATTACAATGGAGGTGCACTTATTTTACAAAAGGGATCAAAACCTCTGTGAAACATTTACAGCATATATAACTGACCAGAGAAATAAAGCTAAAACATGCAGATTTGTTGATTTAAGAGATGAGTTGATAAAAGACAGACATGTGTGGTATTAAAGATGATGCTGTGAGATAGATTTTGCTTTGTGACAGTGATTTAACTTTGAATAAAGCCATTGAGATTTGTCAGATATATGAGCTCACAGAAAAGCACACAAATATGCTTACAAATGAGAAGAGCATTAGAAGTTACTGCAGCAAAGCTCACATAGATAGTATGCAGCATGTGGTTAAAAGAAACAGGCCCGGACACATGGCAGCAACTGTAGTCGCTGCCACACCCACTGGTAAACCTCAGAGCTTTCTAGCAAGTTCCAGAGTTCGCACAGCCTCAGTGGAGCATAAGAGTGAGTCTGCAAACTCAAAGTATGGGCCCCAATCTAGTTTCATTGCCAACTGTTGTAATTGTGGCAATGGTCATGAATCTAAAAGACAGACGTGCTTAGCTTTTGGTCAGCAATGCCACAAATGTAATAAATAAAATAATTTCAAAAGATTTTGTAAGTCAAAGGCCACACATTCTTTTACTAGAAGGGAACATTTCAAAAATGAGTTAAACAGCAGTAATGTGGTATCTCCTATTCTTTATGTTGGTGGTGTATCAGTGCTTAGTGAGACAGTCAATGCAGTTGATTTATTGGCCAAGAATGACATATTTTGTACTGTTTGGATAAATGCAAGCCCACAGAGCTCAAAGTTGATACTGGCTCAGAGTGCAATGTTATGTCTGCAGAAACATTTGCTAGAGTAAGTGATGGTGAGAGGCTTGATTTGGCAAGGTGTGAAAAACATTTTGCTTATGGTGGTGAAGAGATTCAAACCGAAGGCTCAGTAGTGCTATCATGTTACTCTGCAGGTAGAAGTTACAACTTATTATTTTAGGTGGTCAAGAGGCATGTCCAGGCATTATTAGGCATCAGAGACTTTTTGAAAATGTGACTGCTTTCATTTAATAAGGAAGTCCACCATGTTAGCGTAAAAGACCACTACTCTAATTTTGCCCAGTCTATCTTTTCTACCTATGCTGATCTATTCAAAGGCAAGTTTGGCAAGCTTCCAGTTGTGTACTCCATGAAGTTAGACCCAGAGGTCAGTCCAGTTATCAGGCCAGCCAGAAAAGTTCCAATAGCTATGCAAGACAGCGTCAAGGCTGAACTAGATAAAATGGTGCAACAAGGTGTGATTTGTCCAGTTGAAACTCTGACTGAATGGGTATCTCCCATGGTGGTAGCTCATAAGAAAAGCTCAGACAATATCATAATATGTATTGACCCATGAGATTTGGGCAAGGCATTAAAAATACCTCATCATCCAATGCACACAGTGTAAAAAGAAGTTGCAGCTTTGATGCCAAATGCCACTTTTTTTTCTGTCTTACATGCAAACGGTTCATTTTGGCAAGTTTTGCTTGACAAGAAATCCTTGTTGCTCACTACTTTCAATACTCTGTTTGGAAGGTACAGATTTCTGGGAATGCCATTTGAGATAAATTTTGTAAGTGAAGTCTTTCAGCATGTAATGGAGCATATTTTGTTCTAGGTATCTATGTGCTATTATAGTAGACGACATACTGGATGGAGGTAATGGTAAAGTTGACCATGACAGAAACCTCAGAAAAGTTCTGGAAAAGGCACATCAAGTGAATCTTAAGCTCAACCCATAGAAATGCAAATTCAGCCTATGAGAAGTCACTAGCATTGGTCATTTATTAACCAGTTCAGGCCTATGACCAGACCCTGCTAAGCTAACAGCCATTCTCGAGATGCCAGCTCCAGAAAATGTTCAAGCCCTGCAACATTTTCTTGGCATGGTTAACTATCTAGGCAAGTTCATTCCAGACTTGAGTCAAATATCAGCACTACTCAGAGAGCTACCACGTAAAGATGTATCTTGGTCTTGGTTGGAACAACACCAGAGAGCATTTGATGTCTGGAAACAGAAATTACCAGTCCACCTACTCTCAGATACTATGATGTACACAAACCAGTTAATCTTTCATGATGCTTCGAAATTTGGTGCAGTCATTCTACAAGAGGGATAACTTGTTGCTTATGCATACAGAACTCTCATTCAAGCTGAAATGCAGTATGCTCAGATAGAGAAAGAGCTTTTGGCAGTTGTGTTTGCATGTTCCAAGTTTCATATGTGTATGGTAGACCTATCCAAATCGAAACAGATCATCAACTTCTAGTCACCATCCTGAGAAAGCCTATGTATAAAGCCCCACCCAGATTGCAATGCATGATGTTGAGACTGCAAAAGTATCACTTCAGTCTTGTCTACAAGAAAGGTAAACTTCTTTATCTTGCTGGTATGTTATCCAGATCACCCAGAAATCCTACTGAACAGCATGAGAATGAACAATTTGATTTTGAAGTCATGGAAGTGAGAATTTTTTCTTCCACATGTCTTGATGAGCTGAGAGATCACACAGCTGCAGATCTAATTTTACAGAAGCTCAACCACTTTCTCAAAGAAATATGGCCATCAAGACAATCTAGTTTACCTCAAGAAGTGCAACTTTATTTTCCATACAGAGATAAGATTTTGTCTGACAATGGTAGTATTATGAAAGATCCTAAAGTTATTGTTCCCAAATCTTTGCAACAAGAGCACATTATATCTTACATTGAGGTCACCCAGGAGCAGACTACCAAAAGAAAGGGGAGAAGACTAGTATTTTGGCCTTCTATGTCACAAAATATTGAGAGAATACTTTTGATTTGTTCTGTGTGTAATAGTACAAAGCCACATCAACAGAAAGAACCACATCAGCTGAACCATATGTGTGGATTTCCACGTACAACCACGCACAAAGTTATTATAGCATGCAGTTTACAAGATAACAGTTCAAATGATTTGCCGAAGAGTGGGACTTTACTCATGTTACGAGTAGCCCAGAGTATCCACCATCAAATGGTTTGGCAGAATGCACAGTTCAAAGTGCAAAGCAGTTACTACAGAAGTCCAAACAAGGCAATAGTGATATTTTCTGAATGTCTTGAATCTCAGAAATATTCTTTATGATAAACATCTTGGTTCACCTGATCAGAGACTTCTGTCGAGACAAACCAGAATCACATTGCCAGTCAATAGTCAATTGTTGGTTCCATGTGTCAAGAACAACAGGTCAGTGAAAGCCAATCTGTAGAAGAAATACCAAACCCAGAAGTCCTACTACGATAAGACCAGCAAACTGCTCAATTCATTACGAGAAGAAGTGGTAAGGATGCAAATGTCCAAAGGTTATGATCGAATTGGAGTCGTGAAGAACATTTGCCCAGATCCAAGATCTTACATTGTGAAATCACAAGGAGAAGTTTTTAGGTGGAATCGCAAGCATTTGATACCGGTGTCTGAGCCTATACCACAGCACCTAGCCTGTGAAAAAGACTATTTATCTCAGAGGGAGTTCTCCAGTGTTCCAGTTCCAGTAGAAGTTCCAGAGAGTATCCCTGTTCCTGTGATGAATCCTGAAGTTCCTGAGATGAGTTGTTCACTAAAACCTGTCCCTGTTGCTAAATCCAGCCTTGATTTTTATGTTACGAGATTTGGTTATGTCCCTAGACCATGTTCCACATACACGGCAGCTTGAACATGAACATTTTATTTTGTTTCTCTATGTCTATATTTATGCTTGTTTAACTGCAATGTTATTTTGATAAAGGCAATCTTTTTTAAGAGGGAAGATGTAGATCAATGTGTGTATGTCTCTTTAAGAAACCTCCTGTGGGCATGTACAAGTGTACTGAGCACATGCATGTCATAGTGCCATTTTGTAGTTAGCTGTTGAGATATAACCATGCATGCGTGTAAACTCAGTCTGTTAATCAGTTTGTTTATGTTTATTTATGCTGCTGCCCATTTTGATGTGTTTTTATATAATAAAACATCTTAAAAAAACGACCCCACCTTGCTTTCCTTCTAAGTGTAGAGGGACGAGCCACAGTAATTGTTTAGTTTATTTAATTTATTAAGAATGAAATTTTATTCACTGACTTACCTATGATGTTATTTCCTTTTTTTTGTTATTTAAACAGAATTGATGTTTTTACTGTTCATTTTCGGAAGAA
Source organism: Protopterus annectens (assembly GCF_019279795.1). Taxonomy (NCBI): domain Eukaryota; kingdom Metazoa; phylum Chordata; order Ceratodontiformes; family Protopteridae; genus Protopterus; species Protopterus annectens. The sequence continues at coordinate 303,685,016 of NC_056738.1, read as the reverse complement.
GTTCTAATCTAGTAAAGAATGAAAGTACTAAAAGGGCCATTTTTGCAGTGTGGTTTGTTTGAACTGGGTGACTACACTGCCATCGTATCCTAAGGGTTCTGATTTATTTAGTGTATATTTTCTTTTGGTTCTTGTGGAGTTTATAATCTTCTAATGCTACACTGCAGTGTTAGTAACAGAGAAATAATAGAATTACCTGGGGTACACATCAAATGTCTGATTGTGAGGAAATGAATGAATAAAAAAATAGCCAAAATAATATATTTTAATTTGTTACTGTCAGAAAATATGCTGCAACCCACAGCAACTTTCCTGAAAACACAGATGTGCCCACCAATTACAGACACTATATTGACTGTATACATACCAGATGTCTAAACATGATTAGTAAGTGAAAAACAATACACAAATAATAGCCACAACAAACCATTGCACCCATCCAGACAGATATATTCACTATCTACAGCCACATACTGACACCTCAGATGTCTTATTTTTACCGGGGTTGGGAATATGCCCTTTTCCCCATGGATTGTATGATTTCACAGTTGGAATGAATAATTAGAAGGGGTGTGGGGGTGCAGGGGGGGGCTTGCCCCCTTGCAAAATCAGTGTTTTAAAATTTGCATGGTCTGAGGAATTACCTCAGAACATGTGCAGAAGCATGTCAGTGTTAACATGTTGATATTAGTGATGTTGATGTAACTTCGATTCACTGATTGTAACTAAACCCCCATATAAATATATATCAACAGAGATATTTTTAGGTTAGTTGTTTTCATATGCATACTGTACAATCCAAGCCCCACACTGATGTGCCTACAAACTGCAACCAAGTTATTAATTGTGTACACTCCAGATATCTAATTGTGATCAAATGGATGAATAATATTTAAATAATGCCAGTTTTAATATATTTCAGCTTTTTACTGTCAGATACACACAGTGATCCCATTACACCCCCAACACACAAAGGTGTGCCTACAAATTATAGTCACTTTATTGATTCAGTACTCCTTGAGTTGTTTGTTTTGTGGTCAAATGAATGAATACATAAATAACAATTACTTTAATATATTTCAGCTTGTGGCTGTCAGATATATACAGTAACACTCATTGCAACCCCCATGCAAACATGTGCAAATAGACAGACAGACACACACACACACACACACACACACACACACACACACACACACACACACACACACACACACACACATGTTCAACAATTACATCTACTTTGCTTACATTTGTACATCTCAGATATCATTTTTTTTGAAACAGACACATCTTTATTCCATCCTAACCAAATACTTATACATGAAATCTGCATGCACACTGCGCATCTTTTTTCTTCAGTGATTGTTTTTTTTTTTTAATATTATGTATTTAAATTTCAGTTCTAATTATATATCATACTCAATCCATCCTGAGGAATATGGTCATCTTCCACTTTATGTTATTTTTCTACATGTTTGCTAAAGATCAAACATAATCTAGCTTTGGGGTATCATTATTGAACCATACTTTTCTTACTTCACCCAGTTTTCTGCATTCATCCCATGTGTTTCCTTTCAATTATACTACCTTTAAGTAGGCTCAGTAAGATGCCACCTCCTGCCATCCTGCACCAAAACTGCCTTATTATGTCCGCGCTTATATAGTGTTGGTCTCTGGCCCTGTTTAATCCAAACTATATGTGACATGTCTTGTACTTCCCCAATCCTGTTCTCCTTTAATAATTTTCACCTTTTTACTTTTCTGTTAGACATAATCTATACTCTTCATGCTTGTTATATGTCTTTGTGTTGCCAACAGTGGTGGCATCCCTCTATATGTAACACTTTATTCACACTTTGGGTATACCTCCTTCCCATCAGTTTTAGTCTAGGCTTTTTACTGTTTATGGTGACCATGCTTTGCATATTTCTAAGTGCTCCTCCCTACTGTGTATCTTAATTATATACAAATTTCCTATATTTTCTTCTCCTTACCTCTTCATATGGGGCAGTCTTATTCCTCTCTGCCCATTTTAATATTCTTCTTCCAGTATCCATCCCTTCCATCCTTTCCTTAAATCGGTGTAATCCATTCCTTCTTGATTCCCTTCTTTCATCTTCTAACATGCTCATCATCATTTTTCTCCCGCCACCCTCCTCAGAGACTTCTGTTTCTTATATTTTTTGTTATTGCTCTTTTTGCTGTTGTGATAATTACGCCTTTCTTTTCTTTACTCTCATCTGGTTTCCTTCCCTGTAACCTAGGATTAATATTTTCTTTGTCAACACATTTTCTGTTAGTCTCTTTTCCTTTATAACGGTCTCAGCTCGTTTTTGTACTCCCCCAACCTGCTACATTCCCAAAAATATGACTCTATGCCCCCCCCACCGCATCTCCAGAATATTCCTACTGCTGTGTAGAACATTTTGGCCAGTCTTACTGGATAATAAAAATACTTGTATAGGCACTTCAATGAGAACATTTTAAATGTACTGGGTTTTGTTATATACCCTTGCAGCTATAGTATTTCCCCCCATTCTTTCCCTGAGATTTCCTCCCCCAGCTCTCTTTCCCATCCTCTTCTTTGTTTCCTCTCCTTCTGCTCCCCCGTCTTATCCAGTTTTTCCCAATTTTCTGAATCCCTGACATTTTCTTCCCCTCCTGATTTCTTATAGCCCATTCTAACACATTTTTAGTGAAACTCATCTCTCAGTTCTTTCCATATTTTTAACACTCCTCCTATTTGCATTTGCTACCAATACTTAATTTTTTTGCTGGCTCTTTCCTCATCTTACTTTCCGTTGGTTTCCTCCTTCTCCCTTCCATATCTTTTGAAATTGCTGCTGCATTCCTTTCATCAAGGTAGCTCCAGCTCCTCAGATGAGACCTCTAACATAATTTCTATAATATCTTTATCTTCTTACAGGACTTTTCCCTTTGTATTATCAGTCATTTTCAGTTTGTATTGTATTCTATATCCACTTTTTATTTTATTTGTTATTAGACATGCTTGCAATTCCTTGTCATTATCTTCTAGGCCACTTTAGGTTTCATTCATTCCTATACATATTTCCTACTCAACTGTTTCATTTTCTTTAATAAGTAATTTCCTGGCAGATTCCAAAATACTTGCCCTGTGTATATAAATTGGGGTGTAACACACACACACACACATCAAAAGTACCTGAATTCTGTTATCTATGTATATGTTTGCCATCTTCACTTTAAATATCTGACCCCTCACCTTCCTGTATATTCCTTTATAAGTACACTTCTTATTGTCTTCCACTGTCTCAGTGATTTTCATTCATATGTACCTTATCTCCCATCTTATTATTCCTAGAAATTCTCCAACGTCTCTTTCCTCTCATCCCTGCCAATAACCAACACCTTATTTTTTTCTTAATGTACTTATAACCTTATTCCTTGCCCCATTTGTATAATAGTTCCCAAATTCTCATCTTATCCTCCTTATAACTTACTAATGTGAGCAACATATCACTCGCATACAACAAAATGTCTTCTCAGTACCCCCACACAATTTGTACCCTCTGACATTAGACCTTCTTATTAGATACTGACAAAGGTTCTATATACAGGGCACATTATAATGGAGAGAGAGGAGGCAACCCTGACTAGTCCTCATTTTTATCCTTATTTCTCCCGATAATCTTGCCCTTATCTTCATCTTTGCTTTAATGCCTTCATATATTTTCTTCATCATTTCTATCAGTTTTTCAGAAAAAAACTCTTTCTTTCTGATTGGCTCTAATAAGCATCCCCATTCAACACTGTTGAATGCCTTTTCTGCATTTAATTCAATTATGGTCAGCTTACTCTCTTTCATATGTACCCCTTGTAATAGCATAAGGAGCCTAATCAAATTATCAGTTGGTCTTTCACCCCCTACAATTCCTGTCTGATCCCTATCTATTAAATTAAACAGTATCCTGGCTACGTCTCTGCTTGTATCAATATAAAACACTTGTAGTCTTGGTTCAACACCAACATTGGTCTATATAAGGCTGGAAGTCTCTGATCCTTCCTCTCTTTAGGAATGACTTAGATAATTGCTTCTTTCCATGATTCTGAGATTTCCCTGTTGTCTTGTATTTTACTAAATAGGTCCTCCCATCTATCCACAGCTTACTTCATTTTAGTTCCCAGTGCTTAATTGGTATCCCATCACTGTCTAGTGATTTGCCTTTCACCATCTTTCTCCCCTTAAGATCTCTTCTGTACTTATTCTGTTCACTAATCTCCATGCATCATGTTCCTCCATCTTTCTGATATGTGGCCATTCCCAAACTGTCTCTTCCTGTAATAAGTCCTCCTCTCCCACCCTTTCCTTGATATAATTTCTGATAATATTTCCAGAAACCTTGCAATATATCTTCCAGTTTTAGTCTGTCCTTCTACATTGTTTAATCTAATAACTCATGCACTCTTCTTTCCACTTCCTGTTGATGCAATCTCATTGCAAGCTCCTTTGTTGCCTCTGTGTAAGGTTTAAAGTAAAATCTTTATACTGCTCTTCTCTTATTCCATAATCTTTCATCTTTCCACATTAGCATTCTTCTTTTACCTTAATTTTCTGTCTCCCTTTTACTGTTATCTACTGCTGTCCTCTCCCTTTGTATTTCCACCCGTTCCTTCTGTAATTCCTCCCATGTTGTCTAATCTGCTCCTCCTCTTCTCCCTGCAGCTTTTGTGTCCTTTCCCTTATTAATGCATTTGTTTTGTTCCACTTCTTTGGCATTTGTATACTTCAACAGTAGTACTAATTAACTCTGCTTTCTTTTCATTCTCTTTTTCATTTCCCAGCAAATATATTGATATTCCCCAGTGACTCTACAATCTTCCTTCTTCACCCCCCCCCATTTTCAGTCCTATCATTGCATAGTCTAAGAATGTCAGTATATCTGTCCTTACTTCTTTCACCCAGATCACATGTTCCTTAGTAACATAACTTCTGTCTGTCCTTGACCACGTCTTGTATCTGGGTATTTTCCCCCTATTACACCCATGTCTGCCACCTCTCTAGTATATATTCATCCTACCGATCTGACAAATTTCTGTAAGATTTTTCCCTTCTCTTGTTAATTTCCTCAATCTGGGTCCTCTTTTTGCCTAGTCCTTGTGAATAGCAATGCTCCATTCTTCTACAAATACCATCATCCCCTCTTAGAATCTGATCAGCTCATTTAGTATTCCTTTCAGTTCCTTGATCTGTACTTTTGGTGGGATATGCACAGAAATTATTGTGAGTTTGAATCCTTCTGTTATTCCTTTAATCACTGGAGATCTCCAACTGTTGTCTTCTATTTTCCCCCTTATTTTACATAGGTTAGGCCTTCTTCATAAATATTGCTACTTCCTGTTGTCTTTTATTCCCCCACGAGGAGCTTGCCATTACTGTATATCCCCCTTTCTGTAGTTACTTTTGTTCCCCCTGATTGAAGTGGGTCTCCTGTATCATCAGTACTGCTGCCTTTGTTTTTTCATGAACATTAAAATTATTTCGGTTTTTGTTTTCTTTCCTAGTCCATTAACATTCCACGCGTTAATATCTAACTTCACCTCCCCTGCCATTTATCTCTTTTTTTCTTAAATATACCTCTACGCATTCCCTATGTTTTTTCAATTTCCTCTCCACCTCCATCTCTCTCCTCTTCTGTACTGGTATTCTTTCCATTTTTTTGTTTGATACTCTCTACCAGCACCTTTAAAATCTTTATAAACTATATACATTTTACAGTATTACCTTCCATAGCCATCTGTGTGCAGTATAGCCCTCCACTCGACCATTTTTCCTGTCATAGCTATGACAGCACATTTTTGTCTAGGGCCTCCTGATTCTCCACTTCTTTTTTTCTTTTTAAACCCCCTCTCCTGTTAGACATTCTCCTGCCTTTTCATAGGTTCATAGGTGTGTACTAGGCTAATGCCCCTGGAGCCTTTAGAAGCCTAGCATATAGGATAACCCTGGCATTGTGCCACCCGACCTTAGTTCCCAGTGCCACTGTCGAGTAATGCCACTGGAGTGATCCCTGGGGTGAATTTTCTATTACCCATCCACTCATCAAGATTTCTCTTGAAGAGGGCCAGTGAGGTGCTCTGCTTGAGATGTATGGGAAGTCTATTCCATAGCATGGGCAGTCTCTGGTTTATGAACCTGTTCCTCCAGCATGTTTTGTTGATTGTGGTAATGAGGTTGAGGTCTCTGGAGCATGTGGTCTGGAGGGATTGTGATTTCTTTAGATGTAGTATTTCTAACAGATCTGGGTCAGACATGGCTTTGTAAGTCAAGCAGAGATTGCCTCTAAGTAGGCGACATGAGACAGAGAATAGTTGGAGTTTTTTAAGTCTGTCCATATAGGACAAATGTTTAAGGCCTAGGATCCTCTTTGTGAGGTACTTTTCCGATCTCACCAGTTGTTTCAGGTGTTTAGTGAGGTACATGCCAAATTGGGCATTGTAATCAATGATTGGCCTAATGAGGAAAGAGTAGAGGGAGGCAATGACCTTTTTCTTCCCGGATGAAAAACCCTCAGTAATGAGATGTGCCATACAGAAGGACTTTCTGACCACAGTGGCGGTCAAAAGAGAGGTTGTTGTCAATCTGTGTTCCCAGATCTCTTATAATGCCTTCGGTGTTCAGCAGACTACCACTGATGTGGTAATTCATGGGAAATGAGTTTTTCCCAAAGGGGATTATGACACATTTTTTGGCATTGAGCTTAAGGCCATGGTTCTGACACCAGTCGTTGGTCTCAGTGAGGCCTTTCTGTAGGATGTCAACATCACTTAATGAGTTAATAATAGCTCCCAACTTGCAGTCTTCTGCAAACTTTGTCAGCCAGAGTCCCTTTGTGTTGGCCTGGACTTCAGAGAAGTAGATACCAAACAGTAGAGGACCCAGGACTGAAGCCGTGAGACTCCACTTGTGACTGGTTGGCAATCTGACTTGGAGTCAGCTACTTTCACACTGTGGGTTAGCCAGTTTGCAACCCACCTAGTGATATAAGGGTTGATGCCTAGCTTAGTGAGTTTTTCTATGATTCCTGAGTGGGGAATAATATCAAAGGCCTTGGCCAGATAAAGGTAGGCTGTATGAACCACCTCGCCTTCATCCACAGCTCTGGTGACTGACTCAAAGAAGTTGACCAAGTTGAGAAGGCATGAGCTACCCTTCACAAAACCAAGCTGTGTGGGATCCAGAGTTTGGAGATTCCCTATATCCTTGTTTATTATGTCCATGATGATGCTTTCCATAGCTTTGCATATCAGACTTGTCAGGCTAATGGGGCAATAGTTCCCAGGGTCTGTAGTCACTCCTCCTTTGTGGAGAGGGATTACTGTAGCAGTGCACCATGCGATAGGGACAAAGCCTGAGGTGAGGCTGTGATTGAACAGGGCACACAGGTGAGGTGCCAGTTCACTCTGTAGTTCATATAGAACACTGCCAGGAATATTGTCAGGTCCCATAGAAGCAGTATTCTTGGCCTTGGACAGTGCTGTTTTAACCTCTGCAGCAGTAATACTGAGTGCCTGCCAATCTACTGGTATTGTAACTGGTCCTTTGGGGGGAGGGGGGAAGTTGGTACTGAATCTGTCGGCCAGTATCTGTTGGCTCATTATAGGAGGTACCATTGTGCAGTAGCTCAGAGCAAATCTTGGTATTGCCGTGAATATTCTTTACATAACTATAGAAGGCCTTGTGGTTGTCTTTACTAGCTTTAGAGGATTTGATGAGGGATCTTAACTTTTTGTTGAGGCTGATAAGGGAGTTTTTCCAGTCTTGGGACTTCACCTTATTCCGCATCAGTTTCCTCATTCTCTTGTAGAGTTTGTTTATGGCAGGGGACCACCAGATTGGCTTCCTTTTTTTGGAGGAGAGCATCTTGGTTCTATTGGGTATGGAGAGATCCATGCATTTGTGTACGTGTTCGTGCAGTGCATTGGTGTATGATTTGGCAGTCATGCAATTATTCTCCATTTGCATGGGTGCCGTGAAGTTAGCCACCTCTGTTTTTAGGAGCCCAAAGTTAGCTTTGGAGAAGTTTTTCATGGTGGTTACCTTTGTGGGGAGTGGGAGGGATGTGGATTTCCAAGGTGATTAGTTTGTGGTCAGATCTAACCAGGGAGGAGTTGACTATTTGTGTAGACCAACGGTTGCCCATGTTAGTAATGACCAGGTCAAGGATGTTGCTACCTCTAGTGGGGGTAAGAACAAGCTGGTTCAGGGCATTGGAATTAATGAATTCCAGGAAACATTGGGCAAGTGTATTGGTACGAGTAGTTTTCCCAGTTAATGGAGGGGTAGTTGAAGTCGCCCAGTATGAGAGTGTTAGGTTGGACCCTAATATTCTCCAAGGTGCTTAGGAACGTGGAGTGTGAGTCTTGGAACATGGTTGGGGACCTATAGCAGGCTAAATTGCTGTCTTACCCAATGTTAACTGCACCTGAAGTGTCCCAGATGTGTTATGTTGGGCTACCAGTCTGCAGGTGTGTGCATCCTTTATGAATATGGAAACACCACTGCCTTTGGAGCTTCGGTCCAAGTTCTGGATTCGAACGGTGTTTTATGTAGGAATCTTTTATTCTCCCTGTTTTCTTTTTTTGGTTTGTCCACTTGCACACCCTTTGTATCCCCACTTGTACAATTTTTAATTTTCTCTGTGCTTAACTCCTCAGATTATGTGCCCTTTTGACCATGTGTGAGTTGATGTGTTTACCGATTGGTTCCTTCATAATCATACTGAGCTCATTGGAGTATGTACCTTTGCCTTTTATATATACTGACACATATTGTTTGCTCTCTTTATACTCATCTCTCCCCTAAACTTCTCCCCATTCTTGTTTTATCTCCTTAAGTGAATACTTCCATATTTAGTTTCCATGTCCTTGTTCCCCTCCATGTGTTTAATCAGCACAAGTAAAAGGAATTTAAATTAATTTCCCCTCATCTTAAAACACACCCTCAGATATTTTATTAACTTCTTTTGTAGTTAGTGTTCACCCCTACTTTCCTAATGAATTTTGTCTTTCATACTGTTTTCATTTTTAGTGATTGACATACCTTAAGGCCTTATGGCTTTCATCTTTGGTTTATATATCCATCTCTATACGTTGAACAAAGATGCATTTGCATATGTTATTTAAAGGTTCAAGAGCACTAGGTTAGTTGCTTATGGGCAATTTTAAAGTTAGCCAATTTTCCTTTAAGTGTTGAGAATTAAACCCTATACCTTGTGACTTTGAGGTAAACACCTTAACCATTATGCCATCTCCTAACCCCTAAAGGTCCATCACAACTGGAGATAAGGATGGTCAACATAGTTTAGTACTAGGCTAAATGCCTTTGCAGGACATTTTCATCCATCCAATTATTCCATATGAGAATCAAACTCTACACCTTGTGTCAGTAAGTTAAACACCTTGACCATTATGACAGCCACAATATATGCATCCAAGATTTTCCAGCATTCACATGTAGTCCTAATATTATCTCATATATTTAATGACAGTACCTTTTTGCCCCTTATGTCCTCAGGCTCCTGCATCTTTGGATATTAGGTCTTTGTGCTTCTCATTCAGCTTCCCCTGAGTAGGCTTACTGCTTAGCAGTCTCTTGGTCAGTCAAGGGCTTCAATAGAAGGGATAATTTGTCTTGTCTATTAAGCAACAGTCCATTTAAAAGCCTATATTTAATCAGTATGTCTCTTTTTGGCTTATTTTATTATTTCCATCATTTCTCACAGCTTTTGTTGCCTCCTGAACAGTGGAAAAAAGCCTACTTCCTGCCTCCTTCTGTCCATCTCTCCTCTGGCTTCACTGATTGATCATCTCTGCCTTGGTTGTCTCCTTCAATCCTCCCTGTTCTCTAGTTTGCAGGTGTCTTAATAAACTCCATAGCCTCTCTTGGATTGGTGAAAGTCTTTATTCTTCCATGTGCAACAAAAAAAGACTAAAATAATAAATAGAAAGTTGCTAGAATAACAGGATTTGTGTTCATATGCATTTTCTGAAAGATATGAAGTATGACACGCAAATGTGTGTCATTATTTTGTGTCTTTAATGCTCATTGATTTCCCAGAATAACACAATTTTATGAGGAACAGGCCAAAACTATAAGGCAAAAATCTGGACAGTTGAGAGGTATGTCCATGTTCATAGATTCTGAAGAGGGATGGATATAATAACCTCCATCTCATCCCTTTTTCCCAGCATACTTTTATCACACAGGCAAATGCATTTCTTTTTTTGCCATGTTTGTTTAAATTTCTTCCATTCTAATCTTTTTCCCTGTCTTTTCCTTAATTCATAAGTATGAAGATGTACAATTATTGGTCTAGGCTAGTTTGCACATCCTGCCTGGGGCACCATATGGTTCAGTGCGCTCTTTATATGTGCAACTCTGCTGCTGGAATGCCTATTCAAGACATTAAAGTTGCTTTGTAGCTTTCTCACAGTCCAAGCCTTTGTGCTTCCCTGGTAAACCAATAATTCTAATATTTTTCCATCTCGGTCTGTTCCCACCATCCACTGACCTTGATTCAAGGCATTCAAGTCGAGCTTCAGCTGAGCCCATTTTTGTCTTCAATCCTTTATTTTCAGCGATTAATCCCTTCAGCATAATAGCATATTCATTCATCCCTTCCACCACCTCACATAGTTTCTTTTCATGGACTGCCAGATTACCCATTAATGATTTTTTTCTTATCCTTAATCTTGTTCTAAATCACCTGTAAGGTAAACTACTCATTGGGTGACTTCCTTTTCTGCAATAGTTTCCTTTATTCTGTTTTTCTCCTTTCCACTTGCCTCTTTTTAAAGTTTTCTGATGCATTTACTGTATAATTCCTTATCTGTCTTGCCTGAATTTTACTTAATAGGTTTTCCCCTCTTTTTATGGACTTCACCTTGCGGAGCACAGCAGAGTCCATGGTGATCAGCACAGCACCATAACGAAAGTTCCTCAGATATCTGATTTTTGATCAAGCAAATGAGTAAATGCATAAATAGTAGCCAATCTGCAGAAATAGTAAGAGAAAGTAACTTAACTGATCATCAGACTTGAGTATTTTACCTTGCTATCGTTTTTATACCACTTCAGTAAGCAAACCTCTAGTGAACGAGTTAAGATGCATTCCACAAAAAAAAAAAAAAAAATCCACACAGCATTAAATGTGATCTCCATCACCTTTTCAGTATAAGTGTTCAAGTTTTGTCTTGCTTACCTCCATCATCACCAGGGATACTTGGACACCATTACAAAAGCTTGCTTCAACAGCCGTACAAAAGCTACGTGTGTGTGTGTGTGTGTGTGTGTGTGTGTGTGTGTGTGTGTGTGTGTGTGTGTGTGTGTGTGTGTGTGTGTGTGTGTGTGTGTGCACGCATGTGTGTGGTGTGTGTGTGTTCAGTGCCTCCAAGCCAGTGTAAAAAAAAAATCAGCAAAGTTAGCATTGTATAAGTGTACTCCTTAACAACCTGCAGCTAGAAACATGATAGTGACAACTAAAACCAGCCTGTTCTACTTAGAACTGCATAAGATTTCTCACCATCTGATTGTTCTGTCCTTTACTGATGTCAGGTACCTCTACAGATCCAAATCGAACATCCGGAAACACCCTGATCAATGTGGTGGAGGAGCAGAGGGAAAAATCCTGAAAAAAAATAAAACTAAACATTATTTGTACAAACATAAATGGAGGAAATGTTCCAACGACAGCTGTGCTGCTGGGGCATGTGACCATATGTGGCAAGTGTTCATACTAGCTTATTGGGAGATCAAACAGCTACTGAAAGAAAAGGTACATTAATTTGTATTTTTGCCATTTTTGGTTGGTAGATGAGGTGTTCTTTACTACATTCAGTTAAATATGTACAGTCATGGAACATAAGAATCATGATTGTGCATCAGTAAGTGCTCTGAGAGACACCTGTCCCGCAGAACTGTTTCCAGGAAGGCATCTACCTGTCAAGTGATACAAGAAACCACTCAGCCATGTAGATCAGTATGGCCACCCCCATCCTTTTGCTTCCCACGATTTTCTAAAATTACTGTGTGATCAAAAAAAAAATCAGTGCTACTACTCATTTTCTCTGATATTTTGATGTAACTTGCATGTGTGTATATTCTCTTTCTTCACATAAAACTTGCTAACCTATAGATTATTTTACATATGCTAACAGTTTGCTTTTTCTTGTTCTCAGATTAATGGTATAATTCTTATTTATAGCATATTCATCTTCACTATTAAAAGCTTTTTAAATTTTGCAATAAATCTGTCCTTGCCTGGCTGAGCAGGATTCAAAGAGATTGTCTTGCTGAACTAATTGGCCAATGCAGGTTGGTCAGTTAGTGTGACTTAAATTATGCCTGATTCAGAGACATGAATGTGGATTTATTAAAGGGTTTAAAAGGCTCTGCTCTCGTAATGTGCTAATTTGCGATTCAGAGATATGTTAACCACAATAAGGTAAGACCTCATTACTGGCTAATTTGCATGTCTCTGAATCAAATTGATTTATTTATTTTGTCCTTTGGTAGATGGGAAAGTCCAACTGAACCAATGAGCCAGTTACAACAGAGGCCAGGAGAGAAAAACTCCACAAAAGATTCAAAAACATTTAAAGAGTAGTTGGTGAGTAATGATATACAAGGGGAGAAAAGCCTTTCAACAGATTAAATATTTTATGAGTTGAAGAGTAATTATATATAAGGGGAGAAAAGTCCAGAATGGATTAAATATCTTACAATGACCTGGGGAGAAAGGCTCCACAAACACAAATAAAAACATTTTACTATAGCTGATAAAAATTTATATACAAGGGGAGAAAAGCCACACAACAGATCAAACACTTTAAAATAGATTGGGGTGAACCTTATATACAGGGGATAAGATCCCCCATGACATATTTAAATACATCCATAGAATATTGCTAAGAGAAATTGTGGTCAAGTATATAATATATACTGTAAGTAACACGACACTTTGCAGAAGTGGACAGCCTATGTCAAGTAAACTAATATATCGTTATTAAGAAATTTACTGTATTTCTAATAATACAAAGAGGTAAGAAATAATTAAGCATTCTGATGCCAAAATGGATAGAGTAATAGAATGAGAGGAGGAGTAATGTGCAGGATGGAAAATTAAGGGCATGTAGAGGGAGTGTGAGAGAGAGAGAGTACTGATTTGTATTAGAGAAATGAGAATGTTATGGAAGGATACTAGAGAGGAAATTAATAGTAGTAAGTGTTGGCTGAAGAGTTAGAAGATCATACATTTGTAGTATGGCATCATTAAAATGAGATCTTCTTTTGATGTTAGCCCATTAGTAACTGCTAAGATATGAAGGTGTTGGAGATCTGGAGTGAGAAAGGCAAAGTTATAGCAAATAGTTTGTCATGCATCTCTTTTGAAGTTTGTGCAGATGCTGTGGCATTTCCATAAAGGTCTGTGTTCTGTAGATAGTTAGTTAGGGGTTCTGGTCAGATTCATATCCCAAAGGATACCCTGTCTATAGAATAAACTTCACATCTTCGTAAAACAAAGCCCATCCCTCACTGTCTTCAAAAAGTATTTGGAAAGATGGATGGGGAGCCATAGATTCACTCCTGTGGTACTGCCCATGTCCTTACAGACAGAGGCAGTCTGTAAAATTACTCAGGGCTCTAACACCCAAGGAAGTAGTACCCTGATTCTACCCTATCCCATATCTGGGGAATTAATATATAATATTGTCATATCCTCAGTATTATTGGCTAGGCTTATAAAGGCTATTTTGCCATTAGCTGAGTAATCACCTATGAACCTATTTAATATGGTAATGTGCAGATAATCACTGGTCTGCACATTGTGGTAGTAAACTGCTGCTCTTGCAGGAAGTGGCATTCTACCTCAGTCACTCTCCTTCACACACACATGCGCACACACACACACACACACACACACACACACACACACACACACACACACACACACACACACACACACACGCAATGCATGGCACAGACATATGCAAATTCAAATGGGCACATACACACACACACACACACACACACACACACACACACACACACACACACACACACACACACACACACTCAGCGTCCCCATATCTGTCTCTGACCTGTTGCCCTTCCATGGTTTCTTCCACCCCTGTAATGGTTGAAGTGCCATTGAAGAATGTATCTAGCATGTCCATGTGGCTAGTGAATCCCCCAGTCCCCTGATCCCTGTGCCATTAAGGCACTTACATATATTGTATGCCTGATGGCTAGTGATTCTCCCCACTCCCTGATCTTAGTAGTGATGTCAGTGTCCTTAAGGCACTTAAGCATTTTGTATCCCTGATGGCTAGTGATTCTCCCCACTCCCTGATCTCCATAGTGATGTCAGTGCCCTTTAGGCACTTAAGTATATTGTATCCCTGATGGCTAGTGATTCTTTCCACTCTCTGATCTCCATAGTGATGTCAGTGCCCTTAAGGCACTTAAGTATATTGTATCTCTGATGGCTAGTGATTCTCCCCACTCCCTGATTTCCATAGTGATGTCAGTTCCCTTAAGGCACTTCACCAATGTGTTCTCCTAGTGTCTAGTGGCCTCCTCACCCCCCAGTCCTAATACCACAATTTTTAAGTAAGTTTAACACAGCCTTTTTTTTGTGTTTAGTATCGTGACATTGTGTTGGCCTGATATACATGGCTGAGTGGCTTCCTGAATCATTTGATGTGTAGATGCCTTCCGGGAAACAGTTCTGTGGGAGAGAACACATGACTAGTTAGCATATACCTCTCCTCCAGGTTGCCTCATTAGCATTCAGCAAGGCCACACAACCAACATAATGCAATGCTGCATGTTCATGCTAGAACACCCTTAAGTGCCATGTTAGGGCAGTTGCTGAATTGCAAAAAGGTAATGTGACATGTACACAGACGTGTACATGTCATGGTACCTTCATGAATCCAAGTCATGGTAAAGCCACACAGAAAAACCTGTTATTAGCAGGTCATTATTATGTCTTTGAATTGAACACTGTGCTGTTAGATCTGATTGTGTTAGTGTTCTCTCTACCAGCCCACTCATTCTGGTAGCATAGATACCCCTGTATCTCTCACAGACATATATACATTTTCTTAGCTGTATTTATAACCCAACAAACATTCACTCACAAGTTCACATGCATAGACACACATTCACATCCACCCTCCACCCACCCACTGTTCATCCATACTCACTTTCATTTGCTCATCTGCTCCCATAGGAATGAATGGATGAACTTAAGTCATGAAACGTAAAGTCATTTTCACATGATGTGGGGGGTGGGGTGGAGGGGATGACCATATTTTTGGAGAAAATGGAAATAATCTGTACAGAGGTTGTGTAAGTTCATGTTTATTATCTAAGTATTCCATGTTTTGGCTTTAGCCATTGCACTTTTTTTGCTTCAAGAGTTTTTTACTGGATGAAATATTCCAAATTCCAACTGTTAAAATAAATGCAGATAAATAAATAAATAATCTAGTAAACAAGATGGATGGGTTTAGGGAGTCACAGGCAAAGGCACTACAGTATGAAAAGTCAAAGTTATTTTTCTTTGTACGTATATGATGAGACCACAGCAACAGCAGCAGTTGTTTTTTTTTAATTGTGATGACCTCTCCATCTCCATGGCAAGGATATTAACCACAATAAATGTTATCTGTCAAGAGAGAAGCAGTTAATAGGTGCATGGTTAATGGGAAGACAGAGGCCGATGGGGACTGAGGTTAGATGGCTCATGTTGAATGAAAGAAAAGTAATTTTTTACAAAATAATGGGGTCTTGATGCATTCTTTGTTCTTCCAGAGGAAGTTGTGGAATTGAACAATTCAATTCAACTCACATTTTATCATAGTGTTTTTAACACTGTAATTTACCGTAAAAGTAAATGTTTACATATCAAAGCACTGAATAAGCTACTCCTAAATGCTAAAGGTATATTCATATTAGCAGATTAAATACAGTAAAAAACTAAGTCAAAGACTTCAAAATTAAATTGCACAACAGTATAAATGAAGTTATTAACCATGAATGAAAGAAAAGGAAATTAAATCATACTTGGATTATGTAGCTCCATTAGCCTAGAATCTAAAGCCCAAACTACAACCTTGATGTTCTCACTTTTT
Organism: Protopterus annectens; assembly: GCF_019279795.1. NCBI lineage: Eukaryota > Metazoa > Chordata > Ceratodontiformes > Protopteridae > Protopterus > Protopterus annectens. The sequence goes on along the minus strand of NC_056738.1, from coordinate 303,668,831 downwards.
TTTTTAGTGGTTCAGGCATCTGTTGGCGATGGAGTGGGTATGCCAGTCCTTAAGTGGCGGGGTATGGACCAAACTGTCCAGTGCCACAACCCATCAGAGGAGGGGTAATGACACAAGAGAGATCAAGGAGGCAGTCATTTAGCCACCGAGCTCACTAAGTGACATTTGCAACAGCTTTTATTGTGGTTGCATGGGAGTTTGTACTTGCAAGGGGAGGGCATAGTGGTCTCCATGGTGACGTGTGTTAATTGCCCTCTTCTAGAGGAGGGGATTATCATATGGCATCTTTACCAGAATGCTGGCAGGGCCACATCAGAAATCACCCTGGCTCCATAATGATGGCCTATTCAGGTGTTTCCTATCCTGTACTACAGATTCCCAGTATGGGGGAACACATGGGCTTTAGTCCATTCAGGGGAGGCATGATGATTAGCAGGTAGTATGTTCAAAAAGCACACAGAAAAATATTGGGATTATATAGTTCTACAAAGAAATGTGCTGATACATACAGCACATAATGAATACATTGTTTCAGGCAAATATGTGTAATTTAAAGTTTGTTATAAAACAAAAAAAATCCTTAATGTCAAATAACTTTAATTCAGAAATAAAATAATTTAAAAGCAGTTCATAAGTAGCAAAAACAGAAAGTTCTAGGTGAATTATTAAATGAAGTCTGTGTAACAGAAGCTCCAGTTTCATTTACTTGATCTGTGGATCGATAAAAGCAAAATAAACAAACAACATTAGTATCAAGCAATGGACACTGCTCTGATTATAAAAGAGAACTATTTTGATTCCACTGGTTGGAAAAGTACCAGGCTGGAAGTTCAAGAATGTCCATAGTAAATATAAAGCAGTTCTAATTCTAGATTTTGAAGCCTTAGGATGTTGTTTGCCAGTATACTGCAGATTATCCAGTTTGTAGGATACTGTCCAAAAAAACTAAGTAGGTCAAGGGGATGACTATGTTGTAAATCGTATGGTTCGCTTTCACTGGCACTTCACTTGCGTAATCCAATTTTAGTTTGCTTATTTTGAGTCCTTGTTTGTATAATCATTTTCAATGATGCAATGTGTCCATATGCCAAAGGACTATGAATGGTTTATTTATACTGTGTTCTTCTGAAATTAAGAGCCATTGCAAAGCAAATACGTAAGGATTATACAAAATGCCTAAATTCACCCAAATAAAACAGAAGTTAACAGTTTAACTTTTCAAGATTTTTTTTCTCTTCAGTGATCTGTTTTTAAACTTTATTATCCAGCTAGCTAAACATATATTCTTAAACAGCTGTCTCAGCTGCATAACACAAACAGCACTGCAGTAGAAAACGTTGCCCCTTTCTGTATGCTTGCACAGAGATATTGTTAGTGTCTATAGAAATGTTTCCACTGATCGTTTTCAAGAAGGGTGTGTCTTCTAACTTTCTTTGTCATTTTAACTCCTTGTCTGTAAAGGACTGAAACTTCAAAATGATTTAGTTCATTGTTATGAAAAAAAATCTAACATTTCATCTAAACAACACATATCTCTGGAGTGAGCAGCCCTTATGATAGTACTGGAAAACTAATCCAAGCAGCTGGTGGGGAGATACAGACCATAGCCTTCTGAACCTACAATTATCAAACATGATTGTTCTACCATGTTGGCCAATGACATGTACAATGAACAGATAAGCCTTTGGCGCTTCATATTAAAACAAGATTACTGTTCTGAAGAAGTTTGATGTTTCTGTTACTATTGTTATTATTTTTTTACAACATATTTGTATATTTAACACCAATTGGATGCAGCAAACTTGATCAATGTTTAGCGCCTTCGTTCCTTTATTTTCATTCAATGGAACTTCATCAGAAAGTACACTTTACTTCCTACTTTCTCATTAAATACCTGTTCTGGTGCCAAACCTTTACAAAACAGACAAATCACTAACACCCAATAGATCACATGGTATAGACTTTTCTTAGAGCTGACCAGCCCCTAGGTTTAAATGAGTGCATTAATATCAAATGTTTGTTAAAAATTAAAGATTAAAAATTAATTTAGAAATGATTTAAATTATTTATTTATATTACAAGGAATGTTTATGAATGGACTATATCATGTGATCTATTGGGTGTTAGTGATTTGTCTGTTTTGTAAAGGTTTGGCACCAGAATTGGTATTTAATGAGAAAGTATGAAGTAAAATGTACTTTCTGATGAAGTTCCATTGAATGAAAATAAAGGAGCAAAAGCTGTAAACATTGATCAAGTTCAGTGTGGCTTTTGATGACAGTATTCCAGAGTTGCTACATCCAATTGGTGTTGAGTTTTGTTGTTTTTTTTACTTGTTGATGTATGAGACATTTGTATATTTAATTACAAAATGAACATATGTAGTGTTCATTGGTGCCATTGGAAAAGAATAGATGATTTTATGTTTTTGTTTCTGAACATTATAATTGTTTGAAAACACCACTTTTCAGGACAACCAAATACTGCCCCTATTTCTGATGATATGGTAATGCAACAACTTTGTAGTTTTCATGATTTCTATATTTCCGGTCATGAAAAAATATATGTACATAAGTGTGACTTGACTCTAATGATCATTTGTTGTATGATGTAGTCTGATGAAAAAATAAGTAAGTGTGCTGTGAGAAATCATTATAATAAAGTGATATTTCTGGGAGCCAAAATATTAGTAGTGTCTTCACTGATTTTGTAAAATACCCTCAAGGAATAGTTTCAGCATCTCTTATACACAGACTTTACCTCTATAAGCTCCTGCAGACATGTATACCTTTTTTGACTGTGAAAAAAAATCACTTTTATTATCCGCAAATGAAAACTGTGATCATTATTATTTTGGGGATAGCATTTCAAGATTCAACCACAGATAGTCCTCACCATAACATGCACACCACACACACACACACACGCACACACGCACACACGCACACACGCACACACACACACACACACACACACACACACACACACACACACACGCACACACACACACACACACACACACACACACACACACACACACACACACACACACACACACACACACACATTGCCTGTAGCAAGCCAGAATGATGACTGCAAGTTAGAGAAGTTGCTGTTGTTTTTACACTGGGACAGCTCAAGTACATGTCTGAAAATGTGTACACCAATATATACCCATCCACACATACACACACCCCAAAATATAGTATTGAGCACCTTAATCCAACCCAAGAAATGAAATTAACTCATGTTTAAATAAAAATGTTACAACAAAAGGATAAAAATCAAATATCTATCACAACTTCTCAGACAGAAACAGCATTACCGTTACAACAAAAGGATAAAAATCAAATATCTATCACAACCACTCAGCCAGAAAGAGCATTACCAGCAAAATGGTACCAGTTATAACTAAACTAACTGGCCAAATCAAACTGTACAACTCATAACCCAACTAAAAAAAAAAATTCTAGCATGGCAACCACTACAGTGCTGAAATACACTGAAAATGAACTAATACAGAAAAATACATTGAAAAAATGCCCAAGAAAACATGCTATGAAGGTTACAAGATGCACTTATAGCTTAAGAGCTCATTTTGTGACCTGTCTTGCAGTAGCTGTACATGTAAGGAAACTGCTCAATAGCTATTACTGTTGCCTTAAAAATCGGTTTCAAATTGAAAACATTTTTTGACTGCATATTATCGAAAGTCATGTAATGCACAGTAAAATTATACTATGATGAGATGTGGGATGTGCACTGTATTTATCTGGGTATTTCCCTTTAATTTCAGACATGATGGCTGTACAGTGCAGGTAACTCATAATTAGTTTTTTAAATTACTTTTTACCTTTTTGCTGCCATGCATCCAGTCATAATCCTCATCCTACTGAACTTCAGCTCATTCATTTCACCACATCTCAGGGAATCTCAGGCACAGAGATGGATGTCATCTGGAGGGGTTGACATCCAGGTGGCCACAGAGGTTGTTTGTTCCCTACCTGACACTGAAGGAGCAAAGTAATGGAGGTGTTTCTATTTTTGACACCTAACCCATCCATCTGGTTGTTTTGAGTGCCTTGCCATACTGTGTGTGTGTGTGTGTGTGTGTGTGTGTGTGTGTGTGTGTGTGTGTGTGTGTGTGTGTGTGTGTGTGTGTGTGTGTGTGTGTGTGTGTGTGTGTGTGTGTGTGTGTGTGTGTGTGTGTGTGTGTGTGTGTGTGTGTGCTTGCATGTACTTTGAGGCGGTCCATGTAAGGCATATGTTTTGCGATCTGCATTCTCTTTGTGAGGAACCCTTGTGGGTGTTTGATTTGTTGCATATGTCTGGCCAGATATCTTCCAAAGGGGGAATTATACTTAATTATTTGCCTAATGAGGGCAGAGTAAAGGGCTGAATGGTATCCCTGAGCTTGAAAGCTATCTGTTTGCTTATATACTGTGCAGTATAGAAGGACTTTCTTTCCACTGTGCACACATATTGGACAAATGTTAGGTCACTGTCCACATATGTTCCCAAATCACTAACTACAGAGTGGACTCTTAGGGGACTATTGGTAATGTGGCATATTCCCTGTGTATTGGATTTCCCTCAGGATGCAGTAATGCACATTTTGACATTTAGTTTTAGTACATGGCACTAGAACCAGTTATTTATTTGTAGCATGCCTTCCTACAGAATGGCAGAGACATTTGGAGATTCACTGACCTCTCCTAACTTGCAGTCATCTGCAGACATTGTCAGCATAAGACACTTTATCTTTATTTCAGATAATTAGATACTATACAGGAGAGGTCCCACCATCAATCCCTGTGGGACTCAGCTGGTGACTGTTTTTTTAAGGAGGTAGCTTTCCCTATCTTGACCTCCTGAGTCCTATCTTTGAGCTAGTTGGAAATCCAGTGGGTGACACTGTGGTTTATTTCTAGCTGAGTAAGCTTCTCTACTATGTCTGAATGAGGTATTGCGTCAAAAGCGTTTAGGTTCATAGGTTCATAAGTTGGTACTAGGCTATCAGCCCTAGGGCCTATGCAAGCCTAGCCATAACAATTCGATGGCTATTTCTTCCCACACTATTTACTTCCCTGGACCCCTGTCTAGCAGGGTGACTGATGTGATCCCCAGGGTGAATTTCCTTTCTCCCATCCAATCGTCAAGGTTCCTTTTGAAGAGGGCCAAAGAGGCACTCTGCTTGACATGTATGGGCAATCTATTCCAGAGTCTGGGGAGTCTCTGGGTCAGGAACCTATCCCTCCAGTATGTTTTGTTTATTGTGATGACAAGGTTTAGATCCCTGGAGTGTTTGGCTCTGAGGGATTGGGATTTCTTTAAGTGTAGCATGTCTAACAGCTCTGTGTTTGACATGGCCTTGTGTGTTAAGCAGGGATCGCCTCTGAGTAGATGATATGCGACAGAGTATAGCTGGAGTTTTTTTAAGGTGGTCAGTGTAGGGCATCTGCTTTAGGCCTGTGATTCTTTTGGTGAGGTATTTCTGCAGCCTTTCCAGTTGTTGCAGATGTCTTGAGAGGTACATACCAAACGGTGCATTGTATTCTATAATGGGTCTAATGAGGGATGAGTACAGTGGGACAATGACCTCCTTTTTTCTGGATGAAAAGCTCTTAGTGTTGAGGTGTGCCACATAGTAGGATTTCCTGACTGTTGTGGCGATGTGGTTATCGAAGGTGAGACCACTGTCCACAAGTCTCTTATCACACTTTCGGTGTTTAGTGTACTGCCACCTATATGGTAATTCACGGATTCATGTTTTTTCCCAAAGGGGATAACTATACATTTCTTGGCATTGCACTTGAGCCCATGGCTCTGGCACCAAGCATCTGTTTCTGTAAGGCCCTTTTGTAGAGTATCCACATCATTTGGGGATTCAGTAATGGCTCCCAGTTTGCAGTCATCTGTGAACTTTGTTAGCCAGAGTCCCTTAGTGTTGGCCTGTACTTCAGAGAAGTAGATGCCAAACAAGAGCGGCCCCAGGACTGAACCCTGAGATACTCCACTTGTCACTTGTCTGGAGCTGCATTTGGAGTCGGCTACTTTTACAGTGTGGGTTCTGTCAGTAAGCCAGTTAGCAACCCATTGGGTGACGTAGGGATTAATGCCCAGCTTAGTACGTTTATCTATGATTCCAGAGTGGGGGATGGTGTCAAAGGCCTTGGCAAGGTCTAGATAGGCTGTGTGGACCACCTTACCCTTGTCCATGGCTCTGGAGACTGATTCGAAGAAGTCAATCAGGTTCAGGAGACAAGATCGGCCCTTCACAAACCCAAACTGGGTGGGGTCCAGTGTCTGAAGGTTGCCAATGTCTTTGTTTAGAAGTTCCATGATAATACACTCCATGGCCTTGCAGATAAGGCTTGTCAGACTGATGGGACGGTAGTTTCCGGGATCCAAGGTGGATCCCCCCTTGTGGAGTGGGATAACTGTACCTCTGCGCCACTCAGTGGGCATGAAACCTGAGGTGAGGCTATGATTAAACAAGACACTTAGGTGAGGTGCCAGTTTATATTGTAGTTCATGTAGTACACAGCCCGGGATGTCATCTGGTCCCATGGATGCTGTATTCTTAGCTTTGGAGAGTGCGGTTTTTACCTGTGTGACCATTATTGCCGGAATTTAGCAATCTTCCGGTATTGAGATGGGCCATTTAAGGGGTGGGAGGGGGGTGAAGTTGGCACTGAATCGATCTGCCAGGATATTGGCAATATCCATGGGATCAGTATATTTAATGCCATTCTGTTTTAGCTCAGAGCAGATCTGAGCATTGCCATTTAGATTCTTGACATAGCTAAAGAATGCCTTGTGGTTGTCTTTGGAAACTTTGGCAATTTTATTTTTGTAACTAGCTTTGGAGGATTTTATGAGGAATCACAGTTTCTTACTGAGGCTGGTAAGGGAGTTTTTTGCATCCTGGGATTTTCCTCTTTTCTGCAACAGTTTCTTCCTTTTGTTGTAAAGTTTGTTTATGACAGGGGACTACCAGATTGGCTTCCTTTTTTTGGATGAGAGCATCTTGGTTCTATTTGGGATGGCACAATTCATGCATGAGTGGATGTGCTCGTACAGTGCCTTAGTGTAGGATTCAGCAGTTGAACTTTCAGTTCCCGTCTGCATGGGTGTCATGAAGTTTGTCACTTCTGACTTGAGTAAAATGAAGTTGGCTTTGGAGAAGTTTTTTATGGAAGTTTCCTTACTGGGGGGTGGGGGTGGGATGTGGATGTTAAGGGCGATTAGCTTATGGTCAGACCTGACTAATGAGGGGATGACCATAGGTGTGGAGCATTGATTTCCCATGTTGGTAATGACCAGGTCTAGGATATTGGAGCTCCTGGTAGGACTATGGATTAGTTGATCCAGGGAGCTGGAATTTATGAATTCCAAGAACCGCTGGGCAAAGGTGTTGGTACATGAGTAGTTTTCCCAGTTAATGGCAGGGTAGTTAAAATCACCCAGTATTAGGGTGTTTGGTTCTATCTTAATATTTTCCAGTATGCTTAGAAAGGTGTAGTGAGAATCTTGGGGTATGGTGGGGGATCTGTAGTAAGCTACAATTTGGATTGCAGTCTTACCTAGTGTTAGTTGCACCTGGAGAATTTCAGATGCATTGTGTTGGGCAACTGGGAGGGTGGCGTAATGGTTAAGGTGTTTACCTTAGCAGCACAAGGTGCAGGGTTTGATTCTCATAAAGGGTAATTGGCTAGACCCAAAATGGTCATGAGGGCAGATTAGCCTAGTTCTAATCTATGAATCTATGAACTAGCCTGGTGGTGTGAATATCCTTGGTGAATATTGACACTCCTCCACCTTTAGTGTTTCTGTCCTAGTTTGGTGGCCAAAAAGTGTGGTAAGAGTTGTAGCCTGGTATTGCAGGGGTGCTCTCTGGAGCCTTGAACCAGGTCTCAGTTACTGCACAGATATCGATGTTCTCCATTTTTAGGAGTGCCTCGAGAGAGTGCATTTTGAGGTTTAGACTTCTAGCATTGAGTAGCATTACCTTCAGATTTTGCATGCTTGTACCTGTTATGGTGGTGGTTTTGTCCTTTGAAATTTGCCTAAAAAAGGCACTATAGGGGTGGCAAGAGCATTAGCCAGTAACCTGAATCCCAGGGGCGACAGGTGCAGAGTGCAGACCATCTCTGGCATCTCTTTTTCCAGGTTTAGATAGGCAGTATGCACTGTTTTGCCTTCATCCATTGGTTTGTGACCTTTTTGAAGACGTCTACTAGGCTGAGTAAGAAAGATATACCTTTGATAAACTCAAATTGGGATAGTTCCAATATTTGCAGGTTGTCTATGTGCTCATTTTTTTGTCCCTCCTTTCCTTCACTGGTACAAGTCTGACATCCCAGTGCCCCCTGTCCATAACAGGTTTACTAGCTATCTCCCTGCTCCTAGAATAATACTGGATTTATTTCAGTATTGCTGGGGCTGATTGTGGATCCTTAAGGTGTCCCAGTTGCATCAGTCCAGGTTTTTTTTTTACTATATGAGCTACCCCATCCCTACTACACAGTAATGTGGTTTGGTCCAAAATGGGTGTACAGTGTGACCAATCAGTGTATCGTCCCATCTCTGCAGCAGCCCAGCCAAGCCCACTTCCTATCTTTGGAACACACCTCCTCCAGAGATGTCTTCAGCCTACACCAAGGATCATTGCAAGGAGACACTCATGTACCAACCTCCCCTGGGGTGGACATGCCTATCACTCCCTACTGTTGTGTCAGTCACCCAAGCTGCTAACTGAACCCTGGTTGCCTGCATTGTAATTAGAGCTTTACCCCTCTACATTACTTGAGTGACATGTCCTTACTGATTACTTCCATGATATGTGTTCCCGTGCCCTCACAAATGAGGCTGTCAGACTTATGGTCTGGTAATTACCCCGGTCAGTGGATGGCCCTCCCTTGTGCAGGGGTATGACTGTTGCTGTCTTCTATTCACTTGGTACAAAGCCTGTGTGGAGACTGAGGTTGAACAGCATTGTTAAGGGCATAGGGGTGTAGATAACATATATGATAAAATAGCAGGGTAACTACTTACTTGAGTAACTACAGTATCCACACAGTTACACATTCAAATCAGCAGTTAATTATAAAGAATAGCATTATTGCTACCTTTACTCAATATAACTTTCATAGTTTGAGGCTGACTTTTCTTTTCTGGTTCACTGGTAAATGAGGCTTGTCAAAAGTACTGCTTTTGCCTTCCTTACTGCACTTTTCATATAGATGAGGAACTTAATGGAACTCCACAGTCACATGCTGCTTAAAGCTGCCATGTTTTTTGTCTATGGTTTGTTTCTGGTAAGTTATTTTAGTAATGAGGTGAGAAGAGTAGAAACTTTAATAAAAGCAAACAAAGTCATTTGCTGTACTTTAGTTTACTTTGCTTCAATACATATATAATGACCGGACTACTTAAATAGAACAGAACGTACCTGAAACAAATGTAGAATATGCCTCTGTGTCCTGTTTCATTCTGACTTCTTTCTGTGAGGTAACTCTAGTCTTCCTTCTCAGAACTGAAGTTTGTAGGTTATGCTGTGGTACCGTGAAGTCTGTGTGTAAGTTACATATTAATTAGAGTACAAACCAAGTTGGGAAATTCAGTATCTTTCATATAGATATAGTTATAGATATAGCTATAGATATAGATACAGATATAGATATAGATATAGATATGTGGTAAACACATTCAATGAAACTCAAAGTTCAAATAATATGTAAATCAAAATATTTCACTTGAGTCGAATCAATTGTTTCTTCTTTTACAGGAATATCCTTAACCAACTGTGAGTATCATATGGGGACACGGAGTGTCAAATGTCCTGATATTTATTCTTTTTACCCCATCCACTTTTTTACTACATCCACTCAACTGCACCGAATAGCCCTGCTATCAGTGCCCTGTCTACCCATTCATTCCTCCTGAGGGAGTACACTAGACCCATGGAATAAGCTCCCTGAGTCCGCCTTCTATCCTGTATTCACTGGATCCATACAAGCTCACCAACTTACCCTTCTTGACGTGAGAGTCAAAGTCCATTAATTTCCGAGGTCAAGCTTGCTGGTCAGACCCTTTCTGAGAGGAGAGAGTCAGGCACTAGATAACGGGCCAGATGATCTGCCTGGTGGGCTTCACATAAAGCTCCTAACCCTGCTCAGCTGCACTCCAAAGCTCCACAATTTTTGCCCAACTTCCTTGGTAAACACATTCACCTCCACCAATAGGGATATCCAGGGCTACTGTGTATGTAATTTTGTAGGGCATGCTCTGTAAGTTTGATCTCCATAGATGCAATGCCCGGAGCTCCCACTTGGTGCCACCCAAGTGATGGACCAGAGTTGTCTCCCCCCAAGATGAGTGAGCTGACAGCAGCTGTTATCTTCCATTCTAACTTCCCCCTACCTCCAAAGCTTGCAATGCTACTTTAATTCAAGTTGACCAGGTCACAGTAAGGGCTTCATTCTTCTGTGCCACAAGATTGGTGCAAATATTCTTACATTTTCAAGCAAATATTTTTCAGCTGGCTTTATTTTTTTTAAAAAATCTGTTATTGTATTTGAAACACTTACATATGAATTGAAGCAAAAGAAAGTGCAGTACAATAAATGGCTTAATTTGTTAATAATCAAAAGTAAGGCTTTTTGCATTAGAAAATGATATGGACTTTTTGCATAATCTCACATAGTAGATTTGCAGTTTAACTGATACATACTGTATTTTTTCTGTACATCCTAAATGCATAGAACAGGATGATGACAAGCTGACGATAAGCCTGAAGCAATCCCATATCAGTAAACCTGACAGCTTTACTGCTTACTGTACTAATGGAAATCAGTAAATGTGTCACAGTAGTTGTTGTGGCACTGCCAGTACAACATTGGTATTTGCTACAAACACTTCTGCAGAACAATTCAAAATGTTTGCTGTTACACTGATCTTACTGAACGATCATGCAGATGTAGTATGTATTTGCATGCTGTCCTGCTCAACTAATATGTTGTGCTTGTTCAAGCTAACAGAAAAAGTAAGGTTGGGAAGTTCTGCTAAGTAATGGGATGGTCGGGTTAAAGAGTCTGAGACAGGCTGTCTTGTTGTCAGGGAATATAGGCATAACAGGCATTACAGAGACCTGTTCAGACAGAATCAAAGACAATGATGCTATTTCCTGATTACACCATATATAGAAAGGATAAAAGGAGAAGAGAGAAGATGAGGAGTAGCACTGTATGTGAAGGAATGGACAAAACATAACATGGTTTAGGAGGAGGAGAAGGAAGGGGGAGACTGTGCTTGTTTCTGAGCAATCTGATTGGATAGGGAAGACGTGAGAGTTGTTTACACAGGCACCATGTGAATACCGCCAAATAAAAACAGGACAGTAGTTGAGAGATATGATTGGGGTTTAGAAAGTGGGCACACCAAAATATTAACTGTAATGGGGGACTTTAGAATTTTAGAAGCCCAGTGGGACATTCCAATGCCCGATTTTGGAAGAGACAGTGTAATATTTGCATTAAGTAAGGAGGATCACTTAATAAAATGTTATAAGAGGGAACTGTAAATGACAGTATACCAAACACAGCATTAAGAAATGCAGAGGAGTCAGATAAGTAGAGTTAAAAGCACTGGTGACATAGTGACTAAGCACATCTATGGTTTGTTGTCTGCTAGTGGTTAGGAAGACCATACATGAAGACAAAGGAAGACAAGGGTAAGAAATTATAGAAAGACTAATTACTGAAGAACAGTAGAAGTGGTTGATGAAGAAATGGAAGAATGAAGAAAAGCAAATGGATGGAGTTGCTATGGCAAAAGGATCCAATGGCTTTATGGATAGGAACAAAGATGGAACTGTGATGTTTAAGGATGTCAACAAGCAGAATGGAGGATTTATAGCTTAAAGATAGAGCAAAACCTGCAGCAAGGAAAGAGGAGGCAACTTACAGATTAAGAAAATAAAATTGTTTCAAACACAGGGGAGACACATGAAGAAGCAAGAGAAAAATTGGACAGTGAAGTCTTAAAACTAAAGGTGGTATAGACAGGGGTCAAGACAATAATATTAAAATGGTGGGAGAATTTTCTTTATGTATGAGAAGAAAACAGTAGGACAGGCTAGGAAGAGGGCTTATAAACTGAAAATAGGGAATAATGGGTAAAGGATGGACAAGAACAGGCAAGATTATGAATTACATTTTTGTCTTGATGCTCACTAATAGAACAATATCAGGGTGCCAGTACAGGATGCACAAGTGAAAATATGGACTAGTGGATGGAATGGGAGATAGAACAGGGTGTTTTGGAAAGGGGGTTAGAGGGAATTGAAGGAGCCTAAAGCACAGAAGCCTGAACAGCTACTTTTCAGTATAATTAAAGGGCTGGAATAGATGCTAGCAAATCCCCTCACTGCACATTTGAACTGATATCTAGGTGCAACTGTGTTCTTAGTGGAACAGAGATATATGAAATTAGTTTGGTATAGAGGACCCATGAGAAAATCAGAGAATGCAAGACCATTCAGCCAAAGTTCAGTGATGGTGAAGGTTATGGGGAAAATCCTGAGAGGAAGGCTAAAATGATTGCTAGGGAAACACTATTTGTAATTTGTAAACCACTGTAGATTTACAGTCAAAAGCACTATCAGACACTCATTCCATTTCTACAGCTGGGTAACTGGGAAGGCAAATAAGGGATTACAAGGGACTACCAGTCAGAGCTGCCTTCCTGAAATTCAGCAAGACCTTTAATTCTATACCTCATTTAAAGCCATGTGGTAAAGTTATGAAATTTCCCTCTAAATGCAGAAGTAGAGGTATTACGATAAGATGTGCAAGCTGATTAAACAGTGGTTGGAGTAAGGAATACAAAAATTGGTAGTGAGTGAACAAAAACCTGAGGAAAGGTACAAGATGACTGTTGTGCTACAGAGTTCAGTGCTGGACTGGACTATTTTTCAGTGACGTGTAGGTATTCAGCATAACACTGACTTGGGGGTTCAAAGCCATTTCTTTGCAGACATCTGAGTCAGAGTGAGTAGGTTAACAACAGGGTAATTTATAAAATAGATATGTGTAAGCTGCTAGCCTGGCAGCTAGCATTTTTAATAAACATTTTCCTGTTACTTATCTGTGCTCTATCTAAGCTCTGTGAAGAGAAGAGTATTCTATTCTCCCTTACTGGATAAGAGCAAGATGTCATCCAGACAGCCAAGTAGTATTTTCTATTTTTAGCTGTAAACCCATCTACAGCAGTTGACAAGTATAATCAAAGAGGCAAGGACTGCTATGGATTCCCTCTTTGTGTGCATGCTATGCTACCACACATGCTCAATGAAAATTACCACATGGACAAGGTTTGGCAGAGCCACCTATACATCCTTGGCCCATGTGCGGCATATAACCCACCTCTGTTTCCACTAGCTGCTGGTACTGTCACAGGCTGTTCTGTTTCCTTCCTCCCAGAATGGGATGTATGACTGAAATTCAACACATTAGACTTTGACATGCCTAAGTGTGAACATTAGTGTGCAAATTCAAAATAAAATGGTGAAATTTGAAATGTAATAGTATTAATTTCCCCTAACACGGGTGTCTTGAACCCTCATATTCCCGTAACATATATATATATATATATATATATACATCTATATATCTGTATCTGTCTATATATAATACACCCACACCACCACACACACTCACACACGCACACACACACACACACACACACACACACACACACACACACACACACACACACACACACACACACACACACACACACAAAATCAGTGTACCTCAGAGTAAGTGCAGTTTTCCAAGACACCACAGTTTTGGAGTTGGTGTATAATCCATTGAAGTCACGCATTACTGTTAACATTTGTTGATATGAACAAATGTGCAACAAAGCTCTGCTTTGTTTCTCTATGATGAGAGAGACAGTTTTACTAACTTCCACCCTTCCTCTTTGGCTTCTTCAGTACCCTTTGCAAGTCCATCCCAGGTCAGCGGGGTCACTTTAAGACAATTATCCCTGTGTATCACAGAACCAGTTTTGGAAGCTTAAGTTTGATCATGTGAAATACAGATTGCTGCACCTTGGGAATGATATTCTGGTGACAGCATACAACTAAGATGGTTAATCCTTAGACCACCAGATAAGGAATGGAATGAGGCTTACAGCTGTAGTGGATCACAAGGAACAATGAGGAAAAGGAACAGTAAGGATCAAAAAAACATTTGGCTGCATGGCAGGGGAGAAAAACTCAAGGGACAGGAGCATGAGTCTTCTGCATTATAATGCCTTGGTGGGAACCTGTGTGCAATTCTGTGATCAGTTTTGAATACTGTATATAGCACATTATTTGCAGACAGTACACAGACAAAAGCCACAGAGCTAAAGAGTGCACTGTATAAGGAAGGACTTGGAGGCTTTCATAGTTTCATAGTTATAGTTTCATAGTTTAGTACTTGGTTATCTGCCCTGGGGCATTTATAAGCCTAGCCATAGTGATGTGGCTTTCGCCACCCCATGTAATGGTACAAAAGTGTACAGAATAGATTTAGAATACTGTGCCTCTGTCTAGTAGTGACACAGTAATGACCCCCTTACATAATAGAATTAGTTTACTGTGCCTCTATCTAGTAGTGACACAGAGATGACCCCCAGGGTAAACCTACGATCTTCCATCCACTCGTCAAGATTTCTCTTGAAGAGAGTCACTGAGGGGCTCTGCCTAACATGAACTGGTATTCTGTTCCAGAGTATGGGAAGCCTCTGAGTTATGAATCTGTCCCTCCAGCATGTCCTATTCATATTTGTAATGAGGCTTAAATCTTTAGCTCTCGTGGTTCTGATTGATTTGGATTTTTTGAGGTGGAGCATGTCCATCAATTCCTGATTGGACATGGCCTTGTACGTCAGGCACAGATCACCTCTGAGTGGGCGGTATGCTACTGAATAGAGCTGGAGTTTCTTTAGTCTGGCAGCATATGACATATGTTGGAGACCCTTGATCCTCTTGGTGAGGTACTTTTGGGGT
Source organism: Protopterus annectens (assembly GCF_019279795.1). Classification (NCBI taxonomy): domain Eukaryota; kingdom Metazoa; phylum Chordata; order Ceratodontiformes; family Protopteridae; genus Protopterus; species Protopterus annectens. Next base: position 303,653,770 of record NC_056738.1, on the reverse strand, counting down.
CTCTCCAGCTGTTGGAAGTGCCGGGTGAGGTACATACCAAATGGGGCATTGTACTCAATCATGGGCCTGATAAGGGAGGAGTATAGGGGTACAATGACCTCCTTTGATCTGGATGTGAATCCCTTCATGATAAGGTGGGCAAGGTAGAAAGTCTTTCTAACCACTTTGGCAACGTGGGTGTCAAATGAGAGGTCACTATCGACTTGGGTCCCCAGGTCTCTGATTACTTTTTCCGTACTCAGTGGGTTACTGTCTATGTGATAATTTGTGGGTACTTTGTTTTTCCCAAAGGGGATGACTATACATTTTTTGGCATTTAGTTTAAGGCCATGACTCTGGCACCAGTTGTCCATTTCAGCCTTTCTGTAGGATGTATGTGTCAGCTGGTGTATCGATTATGGTGCCTAGTTTGCAGTCATCTGCGAACCTTGTCAGCCACAACCCTCCCATGTTTGCTTTCACATCTGAGAAATAAATGCTGAACAAGAGGGGTCCCAGGACAGAGCCCTGTGGGACACCACTTGTGACTGGCTTTGAGTCTGACATGGCTCCAACGATTTTGACTTTATGGGTTCTATCCTTTAGCCAGTTTGCAACCCATCTTGTGACATATGGATTTACATTTAAGCTGTTGAGCTTGTCTATGATGCCTGAGTGGGGTATTGTGTCGAAGGCTTTAGCCAAGTCCAGGTAGGCTGTATGGACTGCTTTGCCCTTGTCAATGGCTCTAGTGACTGTTTTGAAAAAGTCATCCAGGTTCAAAAGGCAGGATCTGCCCTTTACAAAGCTGAACTGGGTGGGATCAAGTGTCTGTAGGTCCCCAATGTCTCTGTTTATGAGTTCCATAATGATTCTTTCCATAGCTTTGCAGACCAGGCTGGTTAAGCTTATGGGGCAGTAGTTACCAGGGTCTGTAGAGGTGCCTCCTTTGTGGAGTGGGACCACTGTTGCTGTACGCCAGTGTTCAGGTACATATCCTGTAGTAAGGCTAAGGTTAAATAGTATTTTTATGTGTGGGTTTAGCTCCTCTTGGAGTTCACGTAGCACGCAATCCGGGATACCGTCAGGTCCCATTGGTGCTGTGTTTTTAGCTTTGCTGAGGGTGGTTCTCACCTGGACACCTGAGATGACAGGGAGGTTACATTCAGCTGGGATAAGTATTTCTTCTTTTGGGGGTGAGGGAGGGGAGAAATTTGCACTGAACCTGTCTGCCAGAATGTTAGCAATATTTGTGGGTTCAGTGTATTTTTTGCCATTGTGAACTAACTCTGAGCATATCTGAGGGTTTCTGCCCATGTTTCTAACATAGCAGAAGAAGGCCTTGTGGTTATCTTTAGTGTCCATAGCGATTTTTCTCTCAAAGTTGGCCTTGGATGTTTTTATGAGAGAACATAGCTTTCTACTAGTGCTGATCAGAGATGCCTTCTCTTTATGGAATTTTGCTCTGTCATGCAGTAGCTTCCTTCTTTTGTTATACAATTTGTTTATGGCTGAGGTCCACCAGACAGGACGCCTGCCCTTGGTGGAGAGGTTCTTGGTTTTATTTGGGATTGCATGATCCATGCATTCTTGGAGATGTCCGTAGAATGCATTTGTGAAGGATTCAGCATTGTGGGATGGGGTTTCCACTGGCCCAGTGGGCTTAAAGGATACCATCTCAGTCTTAAGAAGTGTAAAGTCGGCTTTTGAGAGGTTTTTCACTGTAGTCTTTTGTGTTGGGGTGGAGGTGGGATATGTATATCCAGGGTGATTAGTTTGTGGTCAGATCTCACTAGTGAGGGGTATACTTCCGGTGTGGAGCACTTTGTCCCCATGTTTGTGATGATCAGGTCTAGTATATTATCTCCCCTTGTGGGAGAGGTGACTAGCTGTTCCATTGCATTTGAATTTATGAATTCCAGGAACCTTTGGGCTAGGGTGTTAGGGCTAGAATAATGTGCCCAGTCTATGTTAGGGTAGTTGAAGTCTCCCAATATGATGGTGTTTGGTGAGACATTCATATCCTCCAATGTCTTCAGGAAGGCTGAATGGGGTTCCTGAGATTGGGAGGGTGGTCTGTAACATGCGACCAGTTGTATAGCAGTTTTGCCTACAGTTAGTTGCACCTGGATGGTCTCTGATGCTTCATGTGTTGCCACTAACCTGGAGGTGTGGGTTCCCTTAATGAATATGGACACTCCCCCTCCCTTTTTGGTTTGGCCTGAGTTTTGGGGCCGAAAAGCATGATACGAGGTATAGCCTGGTAGCGCTGGGGTGCTCTCAGGAACCTTGAACCAGGTTTCAGTTACTGCACAGACATCGATGTTCTCCATACCGAGGAGTGCTTCGAGAGCCTGCATCTTGAGATTTAGACTTCTGGCATTGAGCAGCATTACCCTTAATTTTTTTCCATTTTTGTTTTCTAAGGAGGTGGGTTTGTCTTTTGAGCCTTGCCTAAAAAAGGCACTATGGGGGTGGCAAGAGCCTTAGCCAATATCCGGAAGCCCAGTGGTGACAGGTGCAAGCCGTCCCTTGTGAAGCAGCGTGGCTTGTCCAGAATGTCATCCCAAGCAGACAGACATTGGATCCCCCTAAAATGACACCAGTAATTGAGCCAATTATTAAAGCTGATCATCTTGTCTTTGTATTGTGGCATCATTCTTGGTGAGGGCAAGATGCTGCTCAGGGTCAGGGTCATACCAGCCTGGGCTACATAATCAGAGAGCTCCTCTATGTCTCTTTTCATGTAGTCCAGGGAGGTACATCTCAGGTCATTCATGCCGGCATGGACAATGATGGAGTCATATTTGTACTTGCTTTGGAGTGACCTGAGTGCGTGTTATGTGGCGGATCCTAGCTCCTGATAGGCAGCTCACCGTTACCCTGTTACCCTCTCCTTGTTCAACCTGATAAGCAGAACATCAGTGTGTCTGACTATAGAGTCACCTATTACTAGTGTATCAGGCATGGTGTTTGGCCTTAAGGGCTGTGATTGTTTGACACACTGATTTATTGAAGTATGTGTTGCATGTGTTATGTTTTGAGGTGGTGGATTTTTGGGTGTCTGCTTTGGGAGCCTCTGTTGTTTTGGTAAGTTTTTTGTTAGAGCCTCCGAGTATGTCTTTGTGTTATTATGTGTTTGGTTTGCAGTTGTGGTAGGTGTATGTGGGACTGGGTTTGCTGTGTGTGTGGTTACCGTCTCCTCCTGTCTGGTCTTGCCAGTCCTGAGTTGAGAGAGTTCAGCCTCCAGTTTGGCTATATAGTTGCATCTCTCACATGTATTTGTGTTTGTTGGGAGGAGCACTGTAAACTCTTGAAAAAGGAGAGAAATGAAATATATGCAGTGGGTGTATGGCATCAGGAAATACAACTGACAGACATACTTGTGGCTTTCTGACATTTTACCAAAAATGCTGAAACATTGAAAGAGAGTAGACTACACTGGGGGTGACTTCCTTATCCCATGGTGTGCAGCAAATCTTTTGTTAATTATTTGAACTGCAGTAGTGCTGGGGTGTAGCTGTCTGTATGAGGGCTGTTTATAGACTTCGATCCCATAAAGAATACTGTTTTACTATTTTACTGAGTGCAATTTCAGCCACTTTTTGGGCACAAAATGCACTTGATGAACTGTCAGTCACATGTCAGAAATCATGGAAACATAATGTGGGATGCTAAACCATAGTCCCACCTGCTTGAGTTGATGATAGTTCAGGAGATGTGAAAAATCTCACTACACCTATTGAAAAGAATAGGGGTCCTTTATATATGTACAGAATAACTCTGTTTACAACATATTTACATATTTACAAATATTTACAAATTTACAAATATATAGCTATACAAAATTTACACATATTCATAATTTCCTTTATAATCATACTAAATTTTCTTCCTTATTAGAGCCCCACTCCATTTTCCATACCCACCATCTGATTTTACTTAATATAGTTGCTAAAATCCATTTACCATTAAACATAGTTTAATTTATTTTTTCATTCCATATAACCTGTATGACATAAAATAAATTTGTATCTATTCTTTTAACTTATTCTTTACTTCTATTTTTATAATATCTACATGTAATAATATCCATGTTTATTTTATCCACTTCTTTTATATCTTCAAAAAAATCTTCTTAACATAGTTTTTCTCATAAGTTTTACTCTTTTATATTTCAAAAAGTAGTCATGTTCCATAGTTTCCTCTTCTTGACAATGTAAACATATTATATCACATTTCTTTTTATATGTCATATTTCATTTTACTGGTAATTTATCTATTATCAGTCTCCACACAAAATCTTGACATTGTACTTTTTGATTGCTCCATTGTATTCTTATATTTATAGTTTTAACTTTTTCATCTGTTAGATTTTCTTTTTTTCTCAATTTTTTTTATTTTTCAAATACATTTGAATAAATTCCATATTTATACATAACAGCTTAAATACCTATGTACACTATTTACATTAGCCTGACACTATAACAGATCTTAATGTATACAATTACTTTATAAGTATGTCTAATCCATTATCAGATTGTCTGATCAATTATTGTATAGTGTCAATCAACGATAAGACTTTTCCCCAATGGTTTTTGATAAATGTCTTTGGATAAAGTCTTAGTTCTTTAATTTTAATTTTCAATAATGCTGTTGTCTTCAGTAGGCTGTAGAAGTCTTCCAAAGTTGGTATTGTGTTTGTATTCCATCTTCTTGTTATGCACTTCCTTGAAATTGCAAGTATAGTCCATACTAGATACATGTTTGACCTATTCAAATGAGGACCTTCGTTCACATTTAATAATACAAGAGCTTTAGTTAAATAAAATGATTCATTAAATAAACTTCTAGAAAGTTATTAATACTATTCCAAAATGGCTTAATTTTAACACAATCAAAGAAAATGTGGTTCCAGTCTGCATTGTGTACTTGCTCACATCTCCAACATATTCCTTTTATGGAAGAACTAATTTTACCGATTCTGTCTGGGGATAAGAATGCTCTGTGCAAGCATTTCCAATTAAAAACTTTCCAGTATTGTGTAAATGAGGTATATTTTATTGATAATAAGATATTTATTTTAATATCTTCAGTTAACTGTATTGAGTGTCCTTTTATTATATATTTCCAATATGAGGTTTAGAGTGTTGTTTTATAGTTTATCAATATTTTGTAAAATTTTGAAATACTGTTTCCCATGTCAGAGTCATTATATATGATTTCATATATGCATTTCGTAAATGTAGGCATGTCTTTAAATGAAGAATTGTTAATTATTCTACTTAAATCTTGCAAATATGACAGAATACTCTGTAAAGTTAGCCAGTCCTGTTGTGGAACTTTGTATGTTGTTTTTATTTCTTGCATGTCTAAAACTTTTAGCTCTTTGATACATTGGAGCCAAAACAAATCCTTTCTGTTCCCAGGAATTAATAATTTCTCTATATATTTTATGTGGAAGGTTCTTTGTGACTATAAATGGTGTTAAAAGATCAAACCAGATTTTTAAATCTATATTTGTATTAATAATTTTCCAAAATGAGTCAATGTAATAATTAATCATACGAGTTTTAGTGGGTTTAGTTATGTTATATTGTATACTAATACATAATATGTGCCATGGCAAATTTTTTTATCTGTTATTTGAATTTTTTTTGTAAATCAAATTCATTTATTGATATTGCAGTTAGTAATTCTTTCCAATTTGCAGGGTAATTTAGACTTATCCAATCTGAGATTGTTTTAGATATTGATGCCTTTATATATGTTTCTATAACAGGAAAGTTTAATCCTTCCTGTTTCCATGGTCTGATATGATGTATTAAAGCTATTCTGTTTCTTTTGGGAAACCATAAAAATGTTATTAGGCATGAATTTATTTCTTTAGGTATATTCCTTTCTGGTAACAGTTATATTGCCAAGGCTATATATAGGATCTTGGGCAGTAAAACCATTTTTATTAACTGTAGTTTATCTTCAAATGTTAATATTATTTTGTTCCATTTTTTCCACAGAAATTTTAATTGTATTGGTGATATTATTGAATTTTGTAGACTAATTCATTATTATCCTTGCATAACTCAATTCATATATATTTTAAGGTAGATTCTTGTTTCCCTATGATGTGATCCCCCTTAGTCTGCATTTCTTTTTTTATTTAAAAATAAAAAAAGTTTGATTTTGATTTATTGAAATGGAGTCCTGCAGTCATTTGAAATTTGTCAATAAATATATCTAATTATTCTAATGTCTCTTTTGTATTAGATAATATTAGTAATATGTCATCAGCAAATAGCATTACTTTAGAATTGTATTGTTCATAAACATCTATTCCTTTGATTTTTATATTGTTATGAATTGAATCTGGCAATATTTTAATAGCCAGAGCAAATAGAATCAGTGACATGGGACATCCTTGTTTAGTGCCTTTCGTTATATGTATAGATTCAGAGGTAAAGGACCTAACTTGACATAAGCTAAATTATTTGCATATATATTCTTTAGGAAATTAACAAAGGATGCAGGACATTCAAATAGCATTAGGATTTTGAATAAATAGTCCCAATTTAGGGTATCAAAGGCTTTCTCTATATCTAAGCCAATTATGAGTGTTTCTTTATTTTCTTTATTAACATAATCTATAAGAGAAATTATCCTTTTAATATTGTCATGTGTGTGTCTATGACATATAAATCCAGTTTGATCATTATTTATGGTTTTGGATAGTGGTATTTTCATTCTGTTAGTTAATATTGTCATAAATATTTTATAGTCATTATTTAATAATAATATAGGTCTATATGAGGTACAGAGGTTTGGAGATTTGTTTTCCTTTAGGATTGGTGTGATTAAGGAATATCTCCAAGAAGGTGATATTAAAGCTTGTGACTGAATTTCTAATAGAGTTTTATGGAAGATGGATAGTATCTTTGAAGGAAAAAGTTTATATATTTCCATAATTATGCCATCTATACCTGGAGCTTTATTATTTTACCCTTTTTTATTGTATCTGTAATTTCTTTGTAGGATATGGGTGCTTGCAGATGTAGTTTTAATTTTTCTGGTACTTTTTATATTAGAATATTTTTCATCTAGATTTAATTGATCAATGTGTATATTTTCTTTTTGGAAATGTTCCATATAGTGATTTCTATAGGCATCAAGAATATCACCTATATCCGAGACATTTTCCCCTTTCTTTTCATAGAAGATACTTTTAATGTTATTAGCTTTTGACTGTATTTTGATTCTTGTGGATAAATTATGTAGATATTTGACAGAAGTGGCCAAAGTATTAATTTTTAGTTTTTCTAAAGCTAAACTAGTTTTATGTGTTAGAATTTCATTGTATTTATTGTTTAATATTTCTACTTTCTTTTTCATCTCCAAATGATTTTGATTTTTTTCAGCTTTTACTGACAAAAGTTTGGATTTTAGATCTAATAATTCAGAATCCCATTCTCTGATTTTTTTACACCAAGTTAGGATTTTACCATATATGTAAGCTTTTAATGAGCCCCATATCATTATTTTATTTATCTCTGTGGTGTAATTAATATCTAAGAAGAACTGTAATTCAGATAATAACCAAGGTTTGAACTCTTTAATTTTAGTTATATATGCTGGATTTCTGGAGTTAAAGATTAATGGTTTGTACCCATTTTGAAGTTTTAGTATCAATGAACTGTGGTCTGAAAAGGGACAGGGAGTGATTGAGAAATTAATGATTTTAGAGTGTACGTCATGGGCAGCAAATATTTTACCTATTCTAGTTTGGGTACCAAGTCTGTGATCTTGATGGGAACACAACAGATATTTATTTTCTTTAAATGTGAAAGTATTTACAAGATGAAATGATTCTACCCACTTGTTTAAAGCTTTTGATACAGCAGTTGTATGCAGCGGCCTTTTATTTGTAGTTTCAGAAATATCAAATATACAGTTAAAATCTCCTCCTAATATTAAGTTGCCTTTATAATTATTGGAAATGAATTCCAAGTGTTTTTTTAACAGCCCCTGATCCAATGCCTGGGAACCAGTATAGACTTGCTAGGGTTCATATTCTGTTATTATATTTAACTATTACTAATTCCATAAGGCCTTCTTTATCTTCATACTTATAAATGATTTCTGGGTTAATCACATTTGTTTTCCATAAAATTGATCCCCCTTTTGACTTTGTCTTATAAGTGGATTGTGCTAATATCAATATAATATATTCCTTAGGATTTCATTTGTAATTGTCATTTGTTTTGAAATGAGTTTCTTGAAGGAAGACAATTTGTGCTTTGTTCAGTTTTAAATATTTCAGTTGATTTGATCTCTTCCTAGGATTGTTTAAGCCATTGATATTTAAAGATAATAAAGTTAAATCTATCTTAGGTTATTTAGACTATGTATTTTTTGTTTTATTGTGATTATTAGACATTTTCCTCTGATAACTATAACGTATATGTTTGAGATTTTAAAGGAAATTATCAGTTTTATACTTTGAGTGTTTACCAATAAAGTAATGTCTTGGTCAGGCATACTAAAAAAGTTTTTGTGAAATAACAAATTTAAATTAATAAACATTAACAAAACTAAGATCCGCACAAGCCATGGAATGAAAATCATTCCTAATCTGATGGATAAACCTAAGTCCAACAGATTACCACTCATACCTTGACAATCCAGAACATCTGAGCTCCATAAACTGAATTATCATATGGAGAATATTTGTAATAGGAATAAGCAATATTTATATTATTTTGAACAGATATAGTATTATTGTAGATTAGACAGAATTCTAATACAATATAAATGTCTAGTTATTGTATAAGCAATTAATATTTACAAGAAAGATAGATGATAATCAATTCAATCATAGTAAAGTAGGATATATCATATATAAAACCTCAATAAAATATTATAGCACACAGTTATTTAACATATTCACCCTTATTGATGACGTCTTTCAAAACGTATTACTTAATATAAATAGATGGTAATAATATTTATACCTAATGTTTATAGTACAATGTATTTTGCTGGATATATCAGAAGTTATATTTTATTGCTTGCCAGCATTTAAGTAATCACTTTGTTTGTTGCTAACTTACTTAAAGCATCAAATTTGTTTTATGTGAACATTGATGAAAGTTAGTGCATTTTAATTATCAGTGCATCCCTCTTCCCCCCATTTCCTACACATAAGGATTTCCATATCTGTCATTTCTTATTATAAAATGAGTGAAATTATAGGTTAAAAACAACATATTCACTTATGGTGATTAATTATTACAAGTTCCCTTTCCATATTGATAAATTGCCATTTTATGGCATATATATTGAAAGTTTTTAGATTTAAATGGCAACATTCTATTTTGTATAATCAGCAAAGGTTAAACTGAGTGATTATTGTCAATTTAATATGATTTGTTCAGAATGTGATTGTTACATTCTGTGACATTCCTAGTTCAGGCTTCTATTGTTTCCCTTGAACAACTTTGTCAGTTTGATGTCATGTATAAAACATTAGTTACTGTGGTAACAGCTTAAGTATTATGTATGGTCAAGATGGGTTACAAAACCACAATTCAAGTTGAAGCAATTATATGACTTGTTATGCACATTTACTTATATGAAAAAATCATCATGCTTCCCCTTGATGTTCAATGTAGTGTATATCATTTATGACAAGTTAAGACAGTTATTATACACAAGCCCATGTTATTAAATCCTGTCTTTAATATCTAAATTCAGCAGACTGCTTCATCTTATATGACGATTACATATTTTGTCTAAATTTACTAAAATCATACCTTACATAACTATTGTGTGTGTTTTTTATTTTTTTTGGCAGTTGCTTTGTTATTTGACAGACCACAAGCTGTAATGCTTATTCTTACTATTAGCTCCTTCCAAGCATGTTTATACAGTCCATAGACTTTAAATTATGAGACCATTCTAGTTTGTTATTTGTTATAAGTATATTTCCACCCTTACATACACACATATCAGTACTTCAAGCACAGGCAGCAATGCCCATCCAGTTTTGCCAAAATACCATTTGCTAGTTCATGTGGTGTGTTTCCAGGCTGTTCTTAAAATATCCAAACCAATATTTTCCCTGTTCCATTTTACCAGCCTGTTCCATGCAGTGGCCACTCTGCCAGTGAACCACTCAACACACCTTCCATTCCCTTAGATATTTCCACAAAGGAAATCTAGTACTTCTTGGCAAACCCAATCACTCCTAGAATCAGCTATCCCCTTATGCCCAACACGCCCGGGCAAGCTCACTTCCCAGGCCAATGCATAGGGTACTGCACAAGACCAAGTGCTGTTAGTCTTTCACAATAACTCAGACTTCCATTCTTATCTAAGTCCTTAATGTGTTTGGACCAAAATACATTTTAAATATAAAACTGTGCTTATTATTATTTATTTATTTATTTATTTTTATCAAGAATCAACTTAGTGAGCTAAATGAAGTGTTGTGAGACCATCACTGTGTGTACATATGGTTTAAAACAGCCCCTTTATTTTATATATTATATATATATATATATATATATATATATATATATATATATATTATACATTGCCGAGAATCATCTCAGAGGCTCCTCAGAGCCGTTAAGCATTATTGTCACTCTGTCTCCATTACCATAGCAACCTGGGAGCAGCTGTTTCTGTTAGTGTGTCTGTGTACTGCATACCAGAGGCTCACATTGCACCTGAAGCAAAGCTTCACTTCACTGCATCTTCAAGCCTAAATTACATCCCTTTCAGTGAGGCAGCAGCCAGGAAAAGAATGGACAGCAAACAGATAAAAAAAAAAAAAAACTCCCAACAAGCCACCACAACAAGAGATAACACATTCTTCCAGCCTTCCCACCTCTCACTCAGCAGATGTATAAACAAACTATTCTCTGCCAAAATATCCCAAATCACACTTTTATCCACCCCCTTCCCCTGGATCCAGGCTGAAACACCAAATGTCTCTTCCTAATACACAAGCATCAGTAAACCTCGATCACAAGCCGCAAATCTTAGCTTCCCGGAGATGAAAATGGCAACATACATCAGCTGCCAGACACAGCTGCATCCACACACACCATGTCAGTCTTAATCAATCAGCACTTGAAGCTATGATACCTGCCATAACTGATATTAACTATGTTTAGACAGAATAATAATGACATTTGTACTAGCTGTCAGACACAGCTGCATTCACGCACACCATATCAGGATTGATTAAACAGAACTCGTAGTTGTGATACTTGCCATAATTGATATTAACTATATTTAGACAGAATAATGATGATATTTGTACTAAGAGCTTCTTAATATTATTTAACCAGGATATACATGACATTTTTAAATCATACTTTAACTGAAGAAGGCATTAGTCTCCATAGCAGCATTTGTTTTTCAAAACACTACTGTTACTGTTATTATATATGATGTTAATTTGTTACATTTGAGTCTGAACTCTGATGAATGGTACCTTGTTGAATGAGTTAATTAATTACTTAAATTATTATAAGTAAAACCAATGAAAAATGAACAAAATAAGTATTTATTGAGTTCAAGTAGGGAATGGAAACTTCTATGTTTGTATTATATGTTGTTTTGTTTGGCTTATATATAATGTAAATAGTAACCCATCTTGACCTACTTTTGTTTGTGAAGAATTATTGGACTCTTTAAACATTCTGAATAAATCATTATTGTTTCTCGGTTGTTTAAGAAACCCTCCTTTTTTAAATAAAAACAGATGACAAGTGGTGTAACATATCAGTTGATACTTTGAGAGATGTAGTTGTAAGAGCTATTTTTTTGGGACAGCTATCTTGGAATCAGTTTTTTGTTTCTTCTTTCTAGCATCAGTCCAAGGATTTGTTTCTTTTATCCTTTTAAGAGTAGGGGCCATCCACTCCATTTCTTCTGGAATAGACACTATGTTGTTGTTTTGATGACTATAGTAGCTTCTTCTAAGTCATTAAAAGTTCTCATCTCATTGGCAAAAAGTATTTTTATCTTGGCTGGAAAGGCCAGCTGTGCTTTAATGTTGTTTTGTTTCAATAGTCTCATTATTGGCCAGACTTTTTTTCTTTGTTCTAGTATTCTGGAAGAATAATCATTGTCAAACCTTATCAGGCTTTGATTGCATTTTAAGGTTGATTTTCTCCAAGCAGATTTTAATATTAGTTCCTTGTCCAGAAATTAAAGAAATTTTATAAGTATGGAGCTAGGTGGAGTATTTGTTGAGTTAGAAGCAGGTTTCCTCGGTGCTCTATGCACCTTTTCAATTCCAAATGAAAGTCCCTCTTTCAAGTCTAAAAATTTAGGAATCCAGGTTGTTAAGAATGAAATAATGTCTTCTCCTTCAATGTTTTCAGGCAGACCAAAGATCCTTATGTTGTTTCTCCTTTCCCTGTTTTCTAAGTCATCTATTTTGTTAAGCAGCCACATATTCTGCTTAAGCAGAAATTCTTTTTGAAATTCTTACTCTTTGAGTCTCCCTTCAATGTCATTTAGAGAAGTCTCTGTATTTGTTATTTTTGTATGGTATTGCTGTAATAGTTCCTTAAGAGTATCAGTCTGTTTTTTAAAGTTATCCATCTTCAAAGATAGTTCCTGTAAGGTAGATGTCATGAAATGCAGTTCTTTTTTCAAAGCAGCATCTGGATGAGAATTCCTTGAGTTGTTCATATACAGTGATTCAATATATCTCCAAGTTACTTGACAGGAAAATGTTTGTATATCTCCACCAAAATTGACATTTATGTAGTTTAGTAATTTATCTATAGATTTCTGATGTTTTAAACTTGAAATAAAATGTTCCTATATTATTATACTAGTTTATGAAGCTCTCAAAATTCACTGCTCTCAGTTGGCCAACTAGCATCTGTTAAATATTGTCATGGTTTTACATAGTAATGTTTTATCACTACATTCTTATACCATCATTTTCTATCTTTTTCTATATGATCAATTTTTATTTCCCACAAAAACATTTTTCTTGGTAACACTTTATTTCTTCATTTATACACATTTATACTCATTTATTCTTTTTTTAACCATACCCTGAAATGTATAATACTTATACTTATATAGTTTTACTACTAATCTCTCATCTTTCTCATGTATCCATGCTAACACTTTGTACAAATTTAATGAAGCAGCGTATACCACTGGGTTAATTAACCCTAAACTTCTCTCCTCTTTATTTACATAAAACTCCTATTTTTACTGGGTTTAATCTAGCACCCCAAATAAATGAAAATGCTTCTGTGCAATAATTCCTTTTCAAATACTGTTGCAACATAAATGCACTTGCTATGTATGCTATTTTTCCCATCAGTACTGAATTTATCAAATAAACCTTTTTCTGGATGATAATTTGTATGTTCTCCAGAAAATACATATTTGCTTTAATTCTTCTGTTGTTTTCTCATTGAATTCTACTTGTATCTTTATTCCCAAATTTTCTACCTAATACAGAAATTTAATTCATTGTAAAATATATACTCCCTGTCTTTACTACATTACCTAAACCTTTACTTTTCTCTTTATTTAAAATGTGCAAATGTGTAAATCATTACTTTCTTTATCCAAATTTAGTTTTTTGCAGTTATTATATTGTCATCTGTTTTTGTAACAGAACTGGAATTCTTAACTCTTCAGGTTTTATATACACCACCTCCTTCATTTTGTAATTTATTTTACATACTTTCACATTCATAACAAATGCAAAGAGTATACAACTCTTATGATATCCCTGTCTTATACCACTCTTTATATGTAACTGTTGGCTCAAACAGCCATTTACAAGTATTTTTACTTTATTATTACTGTAAGCTGACATACATAATTTTCTAACGTTCTCACTTATATTATATTCTTTCATTGCTGTCCATAAGATTTCATGTTCAGTTGTATCAAATACCTTATTAAAGTCTCCTACCATGATTTTTGCTTTTTCTTTTCTATTCATAATACCATCCACAATGTCTCTGTCATTAATAATTCTTGACAACCCTTCCCCTTTATACTATATACATTATCTTCCATATTTTTCATTTTAGTTCCGAATCTCTTTTGTATTATTTTCATAAAAATCTTACAGTCATTGTTACTCAATACTATCAGTCTCCAGTTTTTTTTATTTATCTTCTTTTTCCATATGAATTGAAATATTTCACTACATAATTATACACAAAACCTTAATTTAACCAATCATTCAAAATCTTTAAAAATACTTTTTTTGCCAGTCCCTTACATTTTTATACATTTCATACTCAATTTCATCTGGTTCTGCAACCAGGTCTATATTTACTTGTTCTAATAGTTCATTTAAAGAAATCTTTTTTTTCAACCCTTTAATCTCTTTTTCTGTTAACTTTTTTACTTTCCATGTTTTTTTCAGTGCCTTATTTTTCTTTAAACATTTCTTGTACTTACTGTACTACACTATTCATAATCTTTTTCCTGAGTTTTTTCTATTTCTCCTTTTACATTTTTGTTTCTCATTAGATTACCATCTTCCTTTACTAATCTACTTAAGTAACTCGATACTTCTCTTTTTCCTTGTAAAACTCTTTGCTTACATAACAATTCCTTTTTTTTTGCTTTCTTGCATATAATTCTGTTTTCTTTGTCAAAGTACTTTCTGTTATAATGTTCTAAATCTTCCAGTGTACTGTTATATTTCTCTACTTTTCTCATATCATATTGCCATTTATTTATATTTTCCTTGAATATCATTCACCATCCAGACCAATTTTTATGAAATGTTCTCATAGTAATATGGTCTTTCCATAACTATATTACTAATCTCTTTCCCTTTTCAGTCCATGCTTTATCATTTATCCTTTGTATTCCTTTGTCTATTTTTATATATCCTTGTTTTCCTTTATCTCTGGCCATATTGCAAGATGATCAGAAAATCCTGTTTCAGCTACCTCCCCTTCTCCTATAACTAAACCTTTTGATACTATAAAATACTCTATTTCAGATATATATATATATATATATATATATATATATATATATATATACATATGCCCCTTTTGTAAGTCCATTAATTTATGTTCAAAAGCTTTAACTTACCACATCTTAAAACCTCTAACGTTTTCTTATATGTTTTCCTTTTTGCCCTTGTCTCTTAAATCACAATTAAAGTATCCTATAATTATAATATTCATATTTACCAATACATAGTGTAACCTATGATGAAATAAGCTTTCTCTTTCTCTACAATTAGTATAAGCATATAATGTTATAATTTTATATACTTGTTTTTTCCTTTTTAAGTCTACAATGGTTAATCTTCCCATTTTTACTAAAGTTACATCTAGTAACGTTACTGTATTTCTACAGAATACAGCTATTCCAGAGCTACTTTCATTTCCCAAATTCCAGATTATGTTTCCTCCTCATAGTTTCTCTGTTTGCAGTCTTTCTTCATTTGTTAAAAATATTGTATCTTCTTATATAATTACATCTATATCACATATATTACACCACTCCAAAATCCCCACTTTCTTACTATAGTCTTAATGCTAGTCACATTTATAGGAAGCACTCTAAAAGTTTCATTTTCCATTTTCTTAGATTCATGCTTTTGTAAGTTCATATTTAATTACTAGGCTAGCTTTCTTAATAGGCCATTCTAAGCCTATCAAATTTCCCTTCTGAAGGTGAGAATAAAACACTGGATATTGTTTCTGTGAGGCAAACACCTAAGCCATTATCCAACCCCAAATTGTTAGCTGTATATATTCTTTTTCATCCTTTTCTTTTTTGTACTTATCCATTTAAATTTTTTTATGTCTTTTACCCTTTTACCAACCAATCGAAGTCTTTTTTCTTTTACTATCTTCCAGTTATGTTTTCTTCATCACTTATTTCAGAACCCTTGTCTATATTCTCTTTATTACTTTCTTTTCATCTAATTGTTCTTCTATTTCTAGTACTTCTAAAATTTCTTCTCTTTCTTTTTTCCCCTACTATTATTTTCATTGTTGCAATCCATCCATCAATAAATGTCCGACTTTGTTATGTTTATAACATTTGAATTCACATTTTTACATCACGTCCCATTTTACTACAGATATAACACTTCCTTTTATCACAATCACTTATCAAACATGTTTTGGGTTGTACCCAGTATTTTATGACACTCCTATTCTCCTCCAGATTTACCATACTTGGCGTATGCATATTTTTTCTCTATTTTTAACACAATACTACAGTCCCATTTACCAGTCTATAAACCCATTTTATCATAAATGTTTGCAATGGCCAGTACTTCTTTACATAAAGTTTTCAAATGTCCTCTCATAGACTGTCTTTCCACCTCTGTTTGAAATTGTACATGAATTTTCTTTTTTGTTTCCCTGTTAAATTATTTTATCACATAAAGATCCCATGGGTTACAGTCTGTCTTTTTTTTCAAATTGTCCAAGACATTTTTTCATTGAAAAAACAGTCTCAAATATAATGTCACAAAATGTCTCTGTTAATAAGAATAAATGCTCTTACCTCATATGCTTTACACCCAAAGGAGCTATTAAATTGTCCCACACTTCATACCTGTCCATTTCTTTGTCTTCTTTGTTTTGAAGCCTTATCACAGACTTTCATGTTTCATTTTCTTCTGCTTTCTTTTCTGCTACCCCCTTTTGCCTTTTTTTACTTTCTCTGCACATTTTCTGTTCCATGTCACCACTATAATATTCTTCAGGATTGCCTCTGCATCCTTCTTTTGTATTTCCTCCATAATGTTCCCCCAGGAAACATCACCTTCATTTTTGGCTCACTCTGCATCACCATTTCTTTAAGTAAATCATCCCACAACCCTCCTGACTGGAAGGTTGTAATTATACATCCATCCATCATTTGCCAACATTTCTTTGAAACATCTCCTTAGAATCCTGGACACATTATCCAGTCTCAATATTTGCTTTTTCTTCCATTTCTCTCACCACTCCTTATCTCCTTCTCTCTCTCCATCTGCTTCCATGTTTCTTCTGGCCACTTCTGTGCCTGGGATGGAAACAGGAAGTGTTCCTGCAAAATGGGTCCCACTCACAACATCGATGAGGAGATGAAGTTCCCAGTGTCTTGGTTAAATTTCACATTCTTGTAAAAATGCCACCTTGGATCCCCCTGAAAAGACACCACTAGCCTAATCCAGCCAACAAAGGACTTTTAAATAAATAAAATAAATAAATTAATAAAATCAGAGATGTGCAGGGGATCAGTACTGAAAATGAAGGGCATGGTATGAAGGAGGCCATGATTACCAAATGAAGAGGTCCAGGATTAGCTTGGATATGAGGACCTCATTGCTACTTCACAGAAACAGTGGTGGTATGGCAGAAGTCTTCAAGTGACATGAGATAAGTCAGTAAGGTAGCAAGAGTGGGAATCTGTAAGCTCCCATATTCAATAAATGGTCTGACTAAACTGACTGAAAAGTTTGTTTTTGACTGCTAGACATGTGTGTGTTCAATGGTTTGGAGATTAATTACTGCTGCATTGTCTTTTTATTAGAACAGCAGTATATGTTTAAGTCACTTGTTTCTTCAAATGTACCTAAGTGTAACATTAGAGGTTTCACAGCAAAAAAAGAGAGGGAATGCTGGTACCTCTATATCGAGGGAAGGTCTGTGGGTTTCATCTAAAATCACCTGTTGGATTATCTATACACCTCCGTCTGGATTTTGGAGAGAGTCCGAAGGGGTAACAATGACTTTGGCCTGGTGATCAACCTTCATAAACACAGTCCTGAAGACGTGAGGCAGGAAAGCTTGATAACATATTTTTAAGCTCCTCAAAGGAATCCTCCAAATCAAACTAAATTCATTGTTTAAGAGGTATATGATGAGAGGTGCCATTCGCTTTCTTGACTGTGAAATGCACTTGATTCTTCCCTTCATTGAAATTTTAACATTTTAAATGAACAGAACATTGAATGTCTGTGGGTAATGTAAGTGTAGATTTGGGAAAGTAATGTTGAAACTTCTAGATTTTTTGAAGTTTTGCGTGAGTGTAGAGGGGGTTAAAATTAGGGTAGGGTTGCATAAGAGCATAGCTGTAGCATTGATGTGTGTGTGTGTGTGTGTGTGTGTGTGTGTGTGTGTGTGTGTGTGTGTGTGTGTGTGTGTGTGTGTGTGTGTGTGTGTGTGTGTGTGTGTGTGTGTGTGTGTGTGTGTGTGTGTGTGTGTGTGTGTGTGTGTGTGTGTGCACATGCGCATGCGTGCGTGTGTGGGTACGTGTGTGTGCCTGTCGAAACTGTCTAGATTAGTGACACTGAAAATATTTTTTAAAGGTAAGGTGCAGGGGTAGAGTTAGGGGAAAGGATACAGTTATGGATATCAGGTATGTGGCTCAGGTGACTCAGGTTAAATTAACAGCATGGGTGGTGGATGGAACTGACAGAGAGAATGGCCATCCTGGGGAACTGTTTGGCCATGCAAACACCCTCATTGCTGGGACACTGGCGAGAGCAGAAGCAACTAGGATTGCCCTTCCAGATGACTCTCTGTCATTCTAACATTTTCTACTAGGATGGCTATTGTTGTTAGTCTGTTGGGTGGCTGCAGTTTCATCCAACCATCCACAACCCCTTTTCCCCATTTTTGCACATGAGGTCAGCGTGTCACTTCACCAGTGACAATCATCTAGTGCCAAAGTTTACACCGCCGTGTGGCTATCCCTGCTGCGGAAGTTCACACCACACACTCACACGTACACTTTCACCTATGGCCAGTTTAGAGTATCCAATCCACCTACTACATGTCTTTGGAATGTGAGAGGAAACTGGAGCACACAGAGCAAACCCACATGAACACAGGGTGGACATGCAGACTCCACACAAAGGTACCCTGGCCGAGAATCAAACCAAAGAATATTTTGCTGTGAGGCAGCAGTGCTATTTGCTGTGACTTTATTTGCTTTCACTTTCACAAATGACCTGATTTATTTATTTATTCAGAGTCATACAGTTTGTGTTGTCTACTTAGTTACTCTTAGTACACACAAGCATACAGACACACACACACACACACACACACACACACACACACACACACACACACACACACACACACACACACACACACACACACACACCTGCCCCCATTACACACTATGGGCATGTGTAATACAGTGGGAGTTCCAACCATATGGATAAAAAGTACAATCATCAATGCTTGATGTCTGCTGGGCTATCTTACAAAACAGCCAAGCAAACTTGGTGATTCCCCACTGACACCAGTTATAGGAACTGAGAATCCTATACACATTTTAAAAATAATTCCAGAAGGCAACATTCATACTTTTCTGACTTGAGCTGTGACATTCTGCAATGTATTTTAGCAGACTAAATACATGTTATTATCTTAACACTATTCTTTGATAATAAGAGCTATTCTGAAACATCTGAGTTGTGCTATTGGGATTTAGTAAACATACTTTTACCAGAGGAGCAGAGGCATTTTGTTTTCCTTGTCACTATGATGAAAACATTACATGATTTTCACATGTTTACATAAACCAACACCTAATACTAAACTGTTGAAAAAAATAGACACACATTGTTAGCAACAAAACACTACTGTGTGCTGGCAAGTTGTATCCTGAGATACCTGAATGGGAGTACTCCACAAGATCCGTGACATTTTGTATTGTAGTTTACCACAACACAGAAATAAATTACATTATTTTGAAGTAATTACAGTGACATTTGCCATTGTGCTACTTTTATGACTGACAATATGACATTCTGCTTTGCTTTTCAGGACACAAATGGTTAGCAACACAGTGCTTTTATTTTATAATTAGCACTAATCAAAGTCACCTGAGCTGTTACACTTTGCTTTGGTAAACATATTTTACCAGTGAAGCTATGACATTTTGCTTTCTGTGGTATCCTGATGGAGATGTCAAACCATACCTCTCAACCTCTTAGCATAAAATGTCTTGACAAAGCCTAAAATAATGTGTGTGTGTGTGTGTGTGTGTGTGTGTGTGTGTGTGTGTGTGTGTAGGGGGGGGGGGCAAAGGCCCCAAAAATAGAGGTGCATTTTAAATACTGCTCTTATCAACTTAGAAAGTTGCTAGAATAACTGGAATTGTGTTAGTATGAATGTTCTGGAGGATATGAAATCTGGTACTCACATTCATTATTTAGTGACTTCAATGATTTGCCAAAAAACGCAACTTTTATGAGGAACAGACAATATGAGGTAAAAATCATTCTGCAAAAATCTCAGCAGTCGAGAGGTATGTGTTAAACTGAGGCCCCTTTTGTCTGAGTTGGTGATGGCTCAGGTGGATGTATAAAATCTCATAGTACTTATCAAAAAGAGTAGGCAAAGTTCCCTGGTTTCCTGACCAAAATTCCTTCAGTCAGTATGAATACCACCTTGGGTCTGTTGAGGTTTATCCTGATTCATTTGAGAGCAAAAACATATTTACATATTTAGTGGCCTATAACTTTTAATTACTGTTATTATTTGTTAACTGTAATTCATCACCTTTTCTCCAAAAGTCACTTATTTTAGAAGAGATTGAGAGGGACAGATATACATTTTGAGTCAAAACTGGGGATGTTCCTGAAAATCATGGACAGCTGGGAAACAAACCTCTCAAGCTGTTAATGCAAAATCTCTTGGCAAAGCAAAAAATAATGGGGGAATGGGTGGGTGGAGACAAATGCCCCAAAATATGGGCAGATTTTAAATATTGCTTTTAACAAAGTGATAGAATAATAGGTTATGCATTAGCATTAATTTTATAAAGGATATGAAGTCTAAAACTCAAATGTCTGTCACTGTTTAGTGACTTCAGTCCTCAATGATTTGCCAGAAAAACACACATTTTTTGAAGAATACGCCAAAAATATGAGGCAAAAATCTGGATAGTTGAGAGGTATGTATGTTGTTCAGAATACTATCTAGAAATTTCATTATCGAGGAGCAGTGTGTTGGATTAACGATCTGATATATATATCTCACATGCTCTTTATCTAAGCTTGACTTTGGGAATACAGGTCTTGGGAAGCTAGTAAGTTGCATTATTGGGATCACTTAGAGGAGAGAGTACATATTTAATGAGCAATTCAAGAAAGTTCTGTTTAATTCCAGCACCTCTGCACCACAATACTGTTACATGGTGTGCCACATTGACATTTAATTGGATAATACTCACATTACTGGTGAAGCAAAAGATGAACTTTTTTAGAACATGGTGAAAGTACTACACACTATGGATGTAGGTTATCTGTTCAAAGGGATTTTTTTGAAGAAGAAGAGGTACAGTAATTGGGATGTGTAGTAAATGCACATAGTTTAAAAATGTACAGCCTTAATGATGAAAGCATATTTTGGTTCAGTTATAAACAGTTATTGTCAAATCTGACAATCCTTTTAACCTTTCTTCACCATTTACTTTGGAAAAACTCAGAAGATGAAATAAAACCGAAGTATAGTGCCACTGACCTACCATGTAGCACTGGCACCATCTAGTGGCAAATCAATTGAATGCACAGGATGATATAAATCTACGCAGCTTCTAAAAACAAGTACATTTATTTATTTCAGTTTGATGACCGGGGAAGTACACTGGGCCAAGAAGAGCCCGTTTTCAGTGGAGACCTGGGGAGAAAAGCTCCAATGACAAATAACAAACAAGTAAATTACAAATATATACAAAGCAGTGTGATTAGTTACATCAAGCTGAGAATACAGTGTAATACATATGAGGCATAATATTTATAATAAATGCAAGGAAATACAGAATAGAACAGTGGTGGAAAGTTTTTGTAAGTACACAGTTATAGTACATAGTATATGTAATAAAATCACAGTTTTACATGTAAAAGAGATCTAACAAGGTTAGCCACAGTGCAGCAGGAAACTGTCATTTTTAGGTAGCAGAAAGTAGTAGTAGACAATGTAGTGGTATGAGAATTAGGTGTGGTATGGGGTGAGAGTTAGAATAGTTAGGGGAAAGATTTATGTCGGAGAGGTGCATGGGCATTTCCATTTTTAAGCAAGATGTGAGAATAGGAGAGATTTGAAGCTGATGTGGTTAGGGGTATTGCGCAGGGAGGGAGGTAGAGGGTTCCATAGTTTAGATATGGAGCAAGATAGCAGGAGGTGGCCAGGGGGTCATGAGGGTTTGTAGATTTGTAGGAGTTTTGTTTTTTTGATCTGAGTGAGCAGTTAGGATGTAGGGGGTTAGGTTGGTGGTGAGAGAGGGGCAATAGGAAGGTTTGATGACGAGCTTGTTGGCAGTGGTAAGTTTAAGAAAGCTTAGATAAATGGGTAGTTCGAGCCATTGCAGGATATGGAGAGAGTGGCAGTGGTGGGATGAGTTTTTTGAGTTGATAGCAAATTTGCTGATTTTATTGTAGCAGGTTTTGAGTTTGGATTGTAGGCCGAGTAGGAGATTAGTTAGTCGAGGAGCACCATACATAAGGGAGGGGAGAAGGTAGGAGGAGGCAAGGGTTTTTCTGGTGGAGAGGGTGAGATAGCGGTTGTGTCTGTACAGGAGTCCATGTTTTTGGTGTTTTTTTATGGTGGGTTGGCTATGAATGTCAAATGTTAGGTGTACAATGATAACACCGAGCAGTTTAGTATTTGGTACAATTTCAATAGGGACATGGTTCTGGCTGAGTATAGAGGATGAGTTTTTGTTGATAGGGGAGTTTCTAGAAGAGGAAACAAACATCAGTTTGGTTTTATTAGGGTTCAGGGCCAGGTGATTGTTTTGCATACAGGTTTCTGTATTAGAGAAAGCTAATTGGGTTTTTGAAGCAGGTCAGTGGGGGAGTAAGCTAAGGAGATGATTGTTGAATCATCTCCATATCGGATTAGTAATGAATCAGGGATGGTGTTGTGATATTTATTGAAGAGTAGGGGAACTAGAACAGAACCCTGGGGGATGCCTGTGGGGATGTGTAGGAAGGGAGAGGTTGAGGAATTCCATTGCACAGCTTGTTGTCATTTAGAGAGGTAGCTAGTGAACAAGGATATGGTGGAGGCAGAGAGGCTGAGAGGAAAGTTGAGATTGGAGTATGGGGTGGGAGATGGTATCAAAAACTTTGGATAGATCATGGAACAGGGTAGATATGAGTTTGCCAGAGTTGCATGCTTGGTTAATGGTCTCAAGGAAGGAATGAAGGGCAGTCATGATACTGTGGCCAGGGCAGAATCCATGTTGAGTGGGGGAGAGAAGACTGCTGTGTGTTAGATGTGGCAATAGTTGTGAATGGGTACAGTTTTCCAGGATTTTAGAAAGCCAGGAAAGGATGGCAATAGGCCTGAAATTGGTGGCGTCATTGTTTTTACCACTCTTATGTAGAGGGATGATGCATGCATGTCGCCAGATAGAAGGGACGTAGGCTTCTTGGATGGATTGGTTTATTAAGATGGAGGTGGGAAAGGCAATGCTATCTGCAGCTATTTTGAGGGAAAGCTGGTGGTAGTTTGCAAGGTGTGTTGCAGCAAGGTTTTAGTTGGTGGAGAAGTTTTTTTATTGTACCTGTGGGGATGGGTTTAAGGCTAAAAGTGGAGGTGGGAGATTTGTAGTCAGAGGAGTGTGGGAGGCAGGTAGGGTTGGGGTTGGGGGATGGGTTGGGGAAAGAGGAGGATAGTTTATCTATACAATCAACAAAGAAGCAGTTGAATTGGATGGCAGTTTTGAGGTCGGTAAGATTGGGGTTGAGACAGGGGTTATCTTTATTTCCAGGGTGGAGGAGAGAGGAGATTGTGTCCCAGAATTTTCTAGGGTTGTTAGAGTACTTAGATTGATGTTTAGAGTAGTATGTTTTGCGGTCTTGGGTTATTAGTTTTTTATGGTGTTTTGGAGTTGTTTGATTTCAAGTAGGGTGTTAGGTTTTTGTTTCTTTGGTATTGCTTCCATGTTTTGTCTCTTTGGAGCATGATTAGTTTACTTTCTTTTGATAGCCAGGGGGAGGCTTTAGCTTTGACACGTTTGGTTCTTAGAGGAGCATGGTTGTTGAGTAGGTTTAAGAAAGTTTCATTGAAGTAGTTAGTGGCAGTGTCGAGGGGTAGAGTTCTTACGGGGGTCCAGTCAGTATGTTTTAGACATTCGGAAAAAGTTTGAGGGTTGAAGCAGGAGAGGTTACAAGTCTGAAGGTAGTGGTGTTGGTTTTGAAGAGGAGATGGGTGACAGTCAGCAAAGGCAGGTAGGTGGTCACTGAGAGGGTCTGGAAGGATTCCAGCAATTGAAATGAGGTTGGGATGTTAAGATCCAGTCAATGATGGTGCCAGAGGTTCCATCCTTGTTGGGTCTGGTGGGAGAGTTTATGAGTTGAGTGAAGTTGAAGAGGTTGATTGTCTGAGATGGGGGTTGCAAGATTATATTGGCCAGTTAATGTTCATGTTACCTTGGGTGTAGGTTTCATTTTTAATGATAGATGAAAGCCAGGAAAGGATATCTTCTAGTATAGGGATATTGTTGCCTGGAGGCATATAAAGAGTGACAATACATATGGATTTGTGATTACTGCTTTTTAGTAGAGCTATGGTGATTTCAGCTTTGGCAAAATGTGGGATATGATTGGAGTATGGAGTAACTGTATTGGTAGAGGAGTAGATAATAGCTACGCCTCCACTTTTCTTATTAAGTCTGTCATTGCAAATCATTTGGTAGCCAGGTGGGAGAATTTCATTGTCTTTTATGGAGGGTTTAAGCCAGTTCTCTGAGATGGCTACTATGTCAGGGTGATTGTGGGTGAGCCAGGCATGGAGGTTAGGGATTTTATTTCAAAGACTTATCCAATATCCACTATTGGCATATCCACTAGTTTATTCTGTAATAAACACCATCAGAGGAATACACTAGATACTACCCTGTCCTTTGGGTTATGTATGGAGCTTCTTATAATGAGACTGTCATACAAGCACTGTAGACATAACTGCATCTAAAATGAGTAGATGCATTTTGTAGGGGTACCACATAAAAGCAATGTTTTGCAATATTAAATGATAACCTGGTGGCAGTGGCTAGTATATTTATTTTTTGATGTTTATTAACAGGGGTAGTGAACTGCTCCAGAAGGATTAATTTTATCCACAGTGCAGGTGTTACAGAACTTGTATTGAGAATGTACATTTATAATTAGTTATTATATGATAAAGTACATAACATTATAATTCCGAATACAGTTTGTTAGTAGCAATGTGTAAGATAGCCTCAACACTTTCCTGAAATAATTAGGTTCATTAATTAGTGATATGACGACTGAGGTCTTCACACTGTAGATTCATAATGGTATTTAATGAAGATAAAACTGTTGAATAATAGAGTGCATCTTACTGGTATTACATCTCACTAGTACTATGTACAATATAGACATTATGTGTTTCAGAGCAGGGAGAAAAGACCTTGTGACAGACCTCTCAACTGTTCCTGTGTTGAGGAATGTTCCTATTTTCAGGCCTGATTTATCAGTGCGCAAGATATCTCTATTTTTTCGAGGTATGTCCCAATTTTCAGGCTTGGTTACCCCCCCCCCCCCCCCCACACACACACACACACACAATTTTTTTTTTGAATCCACCTCACTGCATGTGATTTTTGGCACACAGAAAACCACACTACATGACTAACATACTAGTAGCAGTAAGAACTTAAAGAAAGAGGACACACATCTTACATCTTCATTTTTTGAAGCAAACTATAAATAACCTTGTGTGGTAGAATTACCCTTTCTAAGGACTTAAACATTGCCTGTGATATAAATAGGACCTGCTGGAGAGACGGGTATGTATCCCAGAGACTGCTGTGTCTCTGGAACAGGGTCCCTATCCATGTAAAGCAGAGTTCCTCCCTAACCCAGTTTAAGTGTAACTCAGACAATAGGATGGAGAACCAGAAATTCATCTGGGGTTTGTCACCTATGTCCCTAATAGACACGGGCAGCCTGTAAATGGTTCATCTCAGGCCCCTGCTTGTAAATGTTTCATCTCCCAAGCCCCTGCTTACACTTATCAAGGGTATCAGAACTTGTCAGAGATTTAGGAAGCATAGCTAGGCTTAAAATGGCTCTTGTGGTCATTAGCCTAGTAGATACCTATGAAGCTATGCTGCTCATAAAGCCTATAGATTCTACGCTGTCTTCTTAATAATGTACTTATATTTTTTCATCATCTTTCTCACTCTGTTTTTTTTAAGTATGTGTTTCTGAGTAGTAGCTCACATTCCTACTGAAAGCAGGAAGAATTATGTGCTATTTAATATTAAATATTATGCTAATTAGATGCCCACATTTTTAGCTGGATGTTCCTACTTTTTTTGTGGGGGGGGGGCATGTCCTATAACTGGTCAAGAAGTGCTGTATTACTAATTATACAACAGTAGCTCATTAATATTCAAAAATATGCACACTGATTGGTTAGCACAACCAGCATGCCTGTTGTAAATCAAGCATATACGAATAGAAAAAAGTCAGGTCACCCGGACTTTCTTCTATTAATATATACTATAGAAGTCAATGCCCGATAACATAAATCCTGTTATTCTGGCAGCTTTCTAAGTTTATTAGGTCAGCATTTACAATACAGACTTTGTCCCCCTTATTTAAATCTTTACACATTTGTTAAGCTAAGAGGTTGAGAGGTACATACAGAGGGCAGAAGAAATACAAGGAAAATCAGGTACTTTTCTTTAGTTTTTCTTGTATTTTTGCCCTGTCTTTCTCATACCTCTAAACTGTCTGGATTTCACAGGTTTTCTTTAAAAAAAACCCTCAAACAATGGAGATCTTCCTTTCTATGTTGCTTGCTTTCAGAAGCAAGTATGTGCTCTGTAAGCACAGGAACATAAGTCCCATACACATGCACAGTACATCAGCAAAGCAGAAGAATGCAGAAACAACATAGAGAAACACCACAGTGCCATTATACAAAGACATTGCTTTAGAAAAGTACGTAATTTCTTTCTTAAATAATGTCATTGTATACTAGCAATAACCGACTCATGGGTGTGGGTATATTAAAGATTTACCAACAGTTGGCTTTTAATCACTTGGGCTTCACCCTCTAGTTATTCTTAGCATATACAGCCTAATATCTTAGCATTAGTTACTAAGGCCTTGTGTACCTAATCTTCATGAATGTGCGACTGAGGCATTTTGTGCCTACTGCCCATCACTGTACTTTTCTATAAACTCCCACCTTGTGGCTGCTTGCTAAGTCTCTTCTTAAGTGACTTCCATTGTGTCCTGGGTATTGTGACTTCCATTGTGTCCTGGGTATTGTGACTTCCATTGTGTCCTGGGTATTGTGACTTCCATTGTGTCCTGGGTATTGTGACTTCCATTGTGTCCTTGGTATTGTGACTTCCATTGTGTCCTGGGTATTGTGACTTCCATTGTGTCCTGGGTATTGTACCACTGTTTTGGCACGGGATTACAAAGTAATCGTTGCATGCCCGTTTCTCAGGTGCTGGTCAGATGCTTTGCCAACACTCTCCCTTGGCACTCCCTCTTTCTAAACTAAGCTCAAGTTCTGTCTTTCCTCTCTTGAATGCCTGGTATTGTACAATTGACCAGTTATGGGAACACTAGAGAGATCACAAAAGAAAATCAGTCTCTGGGATACTGAAGTGGAATGTGTTTTTTCCACATAATTGCGCTTTCTTGCGTGCAGCTCTTCGTG
This sequence comes from Protopterus annectens, assembly GCF_019279795.1. Taxonomy (NCBI): domain Eukaryota; kingdom Metazoa; phylum Chordata; order Ceratodontiformes; family Protopteridae; genus Protopterus; species Protopterus annectens. The sequence continues at coordinate 303,626,099 of NC_056738.1, read as the reverse complement.
TAATCTTAGCTGCCAAAGCTAGTATGGCAGGCTTATGGAGAAGACTCCTTATGTCCTTCCAGAGAAAAACATGCCTGCTCAATATTTTCTTTCCATTTTGTGGCTGTTTTGGCACAGAGATGTCTAATAAAATCTGGATTGATGGGACCTCTCTCTTTGGTCACTGGGCTAGCTGTTTCTATAAGGCTATAATGAATTTCTTTTTCTTCTGAAATTTGGAATGACTTTGAATTTTGGATTTTAAAATGTGCTGTATTATCCAAGCAAGTACAGAAATTCCCAACACCATGAGGGCAAATGCAGTCTTGACCAGGTCAAAGGTTTCATCAATCCACTTAACATAGTGATCACTTGGAAGTTTCGTATATTATTTAATATGTCAAGTTCTTAATCAAAAAAGTTATGCAGAAATGTGTACAAATATAACCTGATCAGCCAATATACATTTATCCACCCAAAAAATGTGTTAACATATCCACACACATAAAAACTGCAAAGGCCCTCAACCTCTCACCTGTCTCTGCCTCAACAGTTCTTGTCTAAAAAGCACAAAGATGCTTTTAAACAAGTAACAGCATGCCTATATAATGCATTTCTGACACAGTTTTTACAAGTATTCACTACTGCTGACCTTTGTCCATGGATAATTTTGATTCCTCCATAAAAAATGTATTTAATGCTGCCAAGTGCATTACAACAGTGTAACTGGAAATAATTACTTGATTTGGCAACCTTGTTTTGCCACAGCAATCTGCAATTTACAGTTTCAGTTCTTACTATAACAAAACATGGCTATCATATAGCCTATCAGTGCGTGAGATAACTGAACTTTTCTAACCGGGCATCCGCTGAAAAAGGACCTGTGTCCATTCGGACCCTCCCGGTTAACAAATCTGAAATAATAAATAATAACTAAATTAATAAATAATAGTGTATGTACTATTCCTTCATGTACTAACAAACCTCTTCTGCTGTCCTCTTGTATTGTACCTTTAGAGGCACCCTGATATGGAATGAGGGTGCAGTTCTGCTTTCCAGACAAACTAATCTGGTGATTGAAACATCTACCTTCTAATATCCACTTAGATGTTAGTTATGTTACAGACTTATAGGGTAGAAGCACTGGCAACATAGGCAAAGTCTGATAGATTTGGGAAGCATTATATTGAACTCAGATAGCAGTTATCCTTAAAAAAAGTTACTGGTGCAGCTAAAATCATTACACTTAGTTTTAAAATCCACACACTAGATATAATAATAATTCCTATTTAGAAAATCAAAGAAATGTTACTGAATAAATACTTCACCATTAACACTAAAGGCATCCAAATGATTATGATGATTCTGCATAACCAAATAATGAAAGTGCTGCTGTTGTAATTAATATTAATGTGAGTTAAAAATAAAAATAAAAATCAATAAGTATGGACAGAGGTAACTCCCATGGCTTTGCCCCAGATTTGGTTAGGGTAGTATCAAAATAACTGACGTTCTTAGTGAGTGCTAGTTCAAACATATTGCTTTGAAGTAATGTATTATGCAGAAAAATCAGTAAAATATCCTAAAAATATCTGTAAGGTCACTGCTTGGAGAATTGTTTTGTATTCATATTTTAATGCCTAGACTTTTTACCACTAAGTGGCAGTCTTGTCTAAGATGGCTACAAAAATCAAAACCCTTGTATTAACAGATTTTAGAATATTAGTCACTAGTCAAAGTCCACACAGCTGCTTAGAAGCTAAACTGAGCAATTTATTTTAAGCAACAAATTCTGATGCTTCTCACTTTGTTATAGATCAGTGACCTAATTTTTTTCTTTTGTTTTGTCCTCCTTTGACATCATTATTACCGGCTGGGCTCCCCAGTGCCCCACATCCATGCCAGCTCTACCAGCTAATCTCAAACCCCCAGACTTACTCCAGTATTGCTGGATACAAATGTGGATCATAAGTACATCCTGGGGACTCGACCATCTTTGCATCCTTCAGGGGTTTTTTTTATCTGCCCCACCCACTCCCCTCCCCAGTGCATGTTAACTACATGCAACGGCAACTCTCCTTTCTGAACCATGCAGCCTCTTGGGGACCATCATTACTGAATGCCCTAAAACCCAGGATGGGCACATCCATCCTCCTCTGACACTCCATCAGTTGCCTGATGTACTAATTGAACCTTGGTTGCCTGGGCCATAATCAGGACTTTATCCCTCTGCGTCAACAGAGCAGCACCTCTGTGATCTTGATTTTGTGTTTTGGGTGGCAACTTTGGATATTTGTTTAAGGTACACATCTGTTCACCTGTAACTGCCCTTGGAACCAGCTTTTGTTTGGAAATAGATGGTATACGTCCATCAGGTGTGACTGGGTGCATAACCACTCTAGTTTTTTTGAGCTGTACAGTGAAGCCTATATTTTTCCACTTAAGATCTTTTGCATTCTGTCAGAAATAAGAGAATTATATGCACAACTACCAGCTTGTTGTTGCTTTTTCTTGCCCATCTGTAGGGAAAACTGAAATGGTCATGCATAGCTACTGCCATGTGCGTGAAGCTTAAGACTTTCATATAGGTAGAACACTGAAATTCACTGCCTTTCTATTCCTTTTCAGGTGTCACAGACTTGTTATTTTGTTTTTGTTGCAGATGGGACTCAGAATGCTAAGTTAACAGTATATGGAAGACTTCACAACACCTCCACCTAATGGTCAGTATCAATCTGCATTCCCTTTACCCTTTATGCATTGCTTATTCATTCTCTCTTCCCAGTCCTTTCTAACCTCCTCCTCTGATTGATTCCTATAGTTATGATGCAATATTTTATATGCCCTACTAATTATTCTTTATAACAACAGTTTATGTTGTAGATTCTACTAAAAACTCTACCAGTGCTGGTCTTTCACTTAGGATCTCCCTATTCCTTTCTCTTTGCCTATACTCTTGATATCAGTCCTTGGTAGGGAAGGCAATCTCTAGCCTGCAGTCTCAATGTATTCTTGGCCTCTTCCAATGTTATTACCTTTCCCTTTCTAATTATTTGCTCCCAATATCTTGGTTCCTTTGCCAGTTTTCTCCCTGCCCCCTCTTGCCTATTGTCTGTACTCCTAATTGCAGTTATCCCTATTGGCAGAATCTCCTTTGTCCATTCCAGTGTTGGCTTAGATCTTAGAATACTTTTTGCTACTTTATAAATATAATATTATGTATGGTTATTGTTATTCTCCTTTAAGAGTCTGCATCCATACTCCCAGTCTGTCCTTATTTCTTGAGCCCCCCCCCCCCCACATTTCATCATCATCCCTTTCTACTTTGCATGATAGCTTTCTGCTTATGCTATGCATAGAAACCTTAACCTTGCAGCTCTGAAATATCCCTTCAAATCAGGTGATCCCAAACCAATTTGTTCTACTGGAAGGATCATCTTATCCCATTTGACTCTTGCCTTCTTCCCCTTCCAAATACAATCCTTCAGTTCTTTATTAATTGCTTTCCACAACGTCTCCTTTCATTGATAAAAATATGCCTGACCTGTGTACAAAACTAAAGGGACTAAAAACATTTCCACTACTTGTATCTTGCTATCCATATTTATAAAACAGAGGTTCCAGTTTCTCAGTTTTTGTATTATCTTTTGATTAGTCTCTTCCCACGTATCCTTAGCTGCCATAACAGAATCCTTTTTAACCCATACTGCTAACTACTTCATTTTATCATGTCTTCATAAATGTGGGTATTGATGAACCAATTCATGTGTGGGTACATAGTTTATAGCAATTTTCTTTGTTTTATCTTTATTAATTTTGTTTTCCAAAAATACTTTAAATTGTCTCAGAATGTTCTACGACACTGAGGTGGCATTTTCTGGTTTTATCAGATACAAAATAATATCATCTGCAATTAAGACAAAATTTTCTTGATTACCGTACTAATTATATCCTTGAATTTCTGATTCCCTTATTTTCTTTGCCAGTGGTTCTAAATATAACATGGATAACAAAGAGGAAAGAAGACACCCCTGCCTGGTTCCTCTTTTTAAACAGAACTCATCAGAGAAGAACTCCCCCACTTTAATTTTTGCCTCTGATCCCTCATATATCCTCATATTTAATGTTATTATTCTGTCAGGGAATACAAATTATCCCATTGCTTTACTGATAAAATCAGAGCTTACTGCGTCATATGCTTTATCTGCATCAAGACCCACCAACAACAGTGGCATTTTCTTACATTCATCTTCCATCTGGATCATCATCATTATTCTATTAATGTTGTCACATGTTTACCTCCCCTCCACAAAACCACATTGATCCATATCAACCAATTTTGGCATCACCTTTACCATTATTTTAGCCCTATTAGAACTAAACAGTTTATAATCTTGGCTTAGAAAGGAAATGAGCCTGTATGAAGCTGGATCTGATGGATCTTTACCACCTTTAGGTATTACAACCTCCACAGCTTTCTTCCAGGATGTTGGTGCTTCTCCTCCTCTTAAAATACTGGTAAACAAAACCTTCCCAATCTTTGTCATTTTCTTCCCTCCTGATTTCCATAGGAATACCACCTATTCCTAGAGACTTTCCTGTAGGTTAGTCATGCATCACACTTTTTGTCTCATCTCCTTCTAACCTAACTGTTAATAATTCAGCCTCATCTGCCTCTAACCTTGGCATATTTAATTCTTCCATAAACATTTCCACCTGTACTTTTTATTGATTTCCACATTTCTTTGCTTTATACAGACTTTCATAAAATTTCTGAAGTATTTCTAATACTTATACAGGATCTTTGGTTATTTTCATTGTTATGGGCTCCTTAAGCATAGCAGCAACCCTTTTTACTGAGCCATTGTGCTAAAAGCTTTTGCGCTCTGGAGTTATTAGCAAAAAACAGTTTCATAAAAGCAATGTTTCTAAACCCATGCATATAATTGAGGTAGCAGTTGTGCCTCTTCTTGCTCTGTGACATTCCCCTTATTCTGTGATATTTTAGCCTTTGTCAACCCCTCTAAATAGTTCTTGCTACATTTTTACCCTATTTCTTTTTCTTTTATTTATTTATTTTATTTTACATTTGTTGACCGGGATAGTCTAACTGGATTTATGTCCATTTTCAGTAGAGTCCCAGGGAGATAAGCGCCAAGAGATTACTAGACTACTAACATACAGGTACTAGTTGTTATACAGTTAAATACTACAAATTTTAAACAGTTCAGGAATCTTCACAGTTTATAGAAAAAACATGTTACAAGCATTAGATAAGATATTTTAGACTTTATGTACAAGACTTCATTAGTAACTAGAAAGTAATTGTTAAACAAATACATACTTCAAGTTTCAACAGTTCAGCAATGCTCACAGTTTAAACAATACTTGCTGCCTGCCTTAGGTAGGATGCTTTAGAATTATATGCAGAAGAATTTAACTGGGTATTTTAAATTATCTCTATTAGGATAAGATATGTTTTTGCCAAGGATAGGCCTTGATCTAAAAAGACACAGATAGAGCAGGAATTAGGTCTTAAGAGAGAGGGTGTTTGGGATATAGTATGAGATTAGTCTGGATTTGTACAGGGACATAACCAATGGGTTTTAAGATAGAGTTTCAGATTGTGTTTAAAAAGTGTAAATGAAGACAGTGATGTAAGTTCATGGGGGAGTTGGTTCCAATACTTTCCAACTGCATTTGAGAACAGAGCATCTCCTGCCATGTTATTAGATTTACATGTTGATACAAGTAGTTTATTAGATGAGCGTAAAGTTGAAAGGTTCTTATATTGGGTAATGAGACTAGCAAGTATTGGGGTATTGGTAGGTTGGAAAGGGGTTTTGTGCACAATGGTGAGTTGTTTAAAGTGAATCTGATTCAGAAGCTCTAACCAGCCTAATTGTTTCAGATTATGGCAGTGATGGGTCCTAAATGAGGAAGCAGTAGCAAATCTGGCAATGCTATTGTAAGCGTTGGCTAGCTTGTTAAGGTTATTTTTTGACAAGTTAGTATATATGGAAGAAGCATAGAGAAATGTGGAGATAAGGTGGGAATAGGCAATAGCAGTTCTGGCTAGTGGGGAGAGAAAGGGTTTTATCCTATAGAGGGAGCCTAGTTTCCTGTTGACAGTTTTTATGGTATTGTTGATATGGGTTTCAAAGTTCAGGTTGTTATCAATGGTTACCCCTAGAAGTTTAGTTGTTGGATTGGGAGATATGAGTGTACCATTATTGGATAAGACTGAAAAGTTCATTGGGAGTCATTTACGGGTAGGAGTGAAGAAGAGGAGTTTGTTTTTTTGGGGGTTCAAGAGGAGGCAGCATTGTAGAAACCAATTTTCTGTTTTATTGAACATTGGAGTCTGTAGTTGGGATTGAGATTTAGCTGAGCAGATTATCGTTGAATCATCTGCATATTGTACACAGTTAATTAAAGGAATAGCTAGGTTGAGGTCATTGATAAATATTGAGAAAAGGAGGGGGCCCAATATAGAGCCCTGAGGAACACCTAGGGTAACTGGGAGATGGGATGAGAGGTTGTTGTCCCATAGCACTGCCTACTGTCTATTATCAAGGTAGGACTGGAACCATTTTATAGTCTTTGTGTCCAGAGAGAAGGATTTTAGAATATTGAGAAATAAGTGGTGGTTGACCATATCAAATGCTTTTGAAAGGTCAATGAAAAGTGCTGAAGAGAGAAGATTGTTATTACGGTTTTTATTGATGCTGTCAGTGAAGGATAGGAGTGCAGTTGTTGTACTGTGGAAAGGCCTGAAGCCATGTTGAGATTTGTCCAGTAAATTTTTCTGGAGTAGGTGGCCTAGTAACTGTCTGTAGATGCACTTTTTCATTATTTTAGCTAATGGGGAAAGTAGAGCTATGGGTCGATAGTTAGAATATTCTCTGGAGTTTCCATCCTTGTGTAGGGGGATAATGTAGGAGATTTTCCAGATGGTGGGAATAGTGCTTTCTTGTATGGTTCTATTTATCAGCAATATTACAGGACAAGCAATGACTTTGGCTGCCTTTTGCAGGTATTCAGCAGGTAGCTGGTCAGCTGAGGGAGTAGTAGGTTTTAGTTTACTTAAGAGGTTGCAGATGAGGGAAGATGGGACAGGTTGCAGGTTTAGAGTTGGGAGTGAGTTAGTAGTATTGGTTGGAAGGGCAGAACTATTGACTGTTAGTTGATTAGCAAGTGTGTGGATGGTCTCAGTGAAGAAGATATTAAAAGCATTAAAAGTTTGCTTTGGATTGTCGGAATTTGATCCTATAGGGGGTGGTGTTGCGGACTGGCCTGGTTGAAGTAGTCTATTTATGCTAGCCCAGAACTTTTGTGGATTATTTTGGTTGGTCTGTTGGAGGTGGAAGTAAAAGTTTTTTTTATCTTTGAGTATAGCTTTCTTAGTCTCATTTCGTTTTTGCCTGAATTGTTGTTGGTCTATGGTATACTCTATTTTAGACTCCACTTTCCTAGCTATATTTTCTGAAGAAATTTCTTCTTCCCTAATAACTCCAAAATAATTTCCACTACCATTCCTTAAATTCTTCTCTGTTTAACTGATAGGCAGGGAAATGCCAGTGTCTCATTTAGTTCATAGTTTAGTATTAGGCTAACTGTCCTTGTGGGCCATTTTTAAGCCTAGCCAATTACCCCAAGTGAGAATCAAACCCTGCACCTTGTGTCTGTAAGGTAAACACCTTAACCATTATGCCAACCTCCCCATTTTATTTCATTACCTTGCATTTTTAGTTTAGTTATTATTAATGCATGATTTAACTAGTTATTGGATGTGTATCATAACTTTCAATTAAATGTACATGTTCCTGTGAAGTATAGTTTCTGTACCTTGGGGAATAATATGTAAATTCTCTCTATGCTCCTATTACTGAATCCATATCTTCCATACCAAATATTTTCATAAATTTCTACAAACATCTACCCTATTGTGTTATATTTCCTCTTCTAGGCTCCCCAGCTACATCCTTACTTTTGCAAATCAAATTCAAGTCCACACCTATAAGTAATATTCCCTGCTGAAAGCTGATAATTTGTACCAGAATTTTCTTAAATACCATTGTAGCAGCTTTAGCTGGAATATACATGCTAGCAAATTCCTCCTCCTTTGCCATTAACCCCTTGCTACTACAAATCTACCATTATTATCTTTCCCCTTTTGTCACTATTGGAGCACCTCTAGCAATTAATATAAATGCTCCTATTTTCCTTTAGTCCAGATATTCTTCTGAATAACCTTTCTTTATCAAATTCCCATGCTCACTTCTTTCCAAGGGTGTCTCCTGAAGCATAACAATTTGCACTCTGCATTTCTCAATATAGTTCACTACTCTTTCTTTTTTGTATATACATGTGAGACCATTCACATTCAAAGATAATATAGAAGTGTTGCCATTATGACAAGAAGTTATTATTCCCACCTATTATGTATAACAGCATTTTTTAAATGTCTAGTTTCAGCCTTTTTTGTTATGTGCATGCATTAATGTTTGCCAGGTTGATCTTTTAAACAGTTGTTTCTTGTCATATCCATTTGAACTTCTATCACTTTTTACAAGACTTGTCGTTTAATGAAAAAAAAAACACACTCCAGAATACCCCATAACATATTAACTTAATACAAACACACAAAACTATGTACATCTTACAAATAATGAAACGTAACTCTCCCAATAAGAATAATTTTCCCATATTAACAGTTACACTCACAGGCTTGAATTGACCTACAATTGTAGTTATCCATGCTAAGATGTATGGTACAGCCTGTGCTTCTACTTACACTAATTGTTGTCTGTTTTGTCTTAACTTTATTCCCCTCCCACATGTAGAAAACAACTTGAATGTTTTCAAAAACATTATCTGTTAGCCATTGATAGAAAAAATTAGTTTTATTGCCTCTTATCAGATTGCCTCCATAGAAACATGAGAATCAGACACACAGTTGCCTTCAGGTACAAGCTTCTCATGTTACACTGTAAACATTTAGTTGATAAAGGAAAACTTTTCATTACATTCATTGTTCTTTTATTTACTTGATTTTACTTAAAACTTGTTGTTAGATCAAGCCAGGGGGTGTAATCCAGTCATTCACCTAAGTAGGTAAAATCATATCAATTTTACTTATATCATACTTGTATAGTTTTACAACCTGTGTCTCAACACAACAACCTAAGATTATATTCTATTATCTTAAACATGCTTTTGTCCAGGCTTTCTTCTCTTTTTACATTACAGTACCTACATTTCTTAAAACTAAACAAGCAGAAAGAAAGAAGGACAAAAAGGGCACTTGTTTACTAGTATCCCTTTAACACACATACATAACTGAACATGTTTTACTATATAACATGTAGTATATGATAAGATTTATAAAAATACTGTTGAGCAAAAATTGTTTTACTTACAATTAACCCTTTCCTTTATCCTCCCATCTCCTTAATATTCCTACAGACATTAATGAAATGAAGTAGGGCATATGCTTTGGAGTCCTCTACAAGTTTAACAAAGTCAAAAAGTCCAATATTTCTAGGTTTTCTTTATTCTGCTATATTTCACAAATGCGATTGATGCTTTTTAATTTAGCATTTATTCATTAATTTCTGAGTTGCTGGTTTTCTTCCTGTCGATCTCCTTCTTTCAATTCCAGTTTCTGGTTCATTTCCAATGTACTCCAAGTTCTTCTAGCCATCTCCTGTGCTCTTCTCTGTCTCTCAAGCATTTTTGTTAAGAACATTAGAAAATGTTTCACTGACACAGTCTCTGTATGAACTTTATTATGAGAAAAATAAAAAGCAGAGTCTCTTTTAGTTTGATAACTAACTTTTTATTGGACAAATGTTTGTATTTCCTCCTTAGCATGTTCTGCATCAAAAATGACTTTGCTCTCCAGGAAAAAATATTTTGAAGATAGCTGGATATAGCAGTTTGAATCTCACACCTGCCTCTTGACATCCTGTAATGCTGGAATAAATGTATTCCTACTCCTCTGCCTGGTGTACAGTGAGGTATCATTTTCCACAAGCACTCTTCAGTCTCCGTCTTTTAGCACTTTTTTTTATCAGAATCAACTCTTTCTGCTGGTAGATTGCATCTTTACTATTAGAAGTCTTGGCTGCTTTCTCATGGCCATGTTTGAAGCATACACACAATGTGTCCTTTCAGTTATTTGGTACTATGCACTCTGCTTGTTGCCAGCTGTCTTGAGTTGTGCTGAAGATGCCTGTGGCTCCTCTGGTTAGCAGGTGTGCCACAGCTGCTGTTTCATTTCAGCTTCACTTCAGCTTTGCCACTTAACATTTTGTCACTTACCTTAAAGTGCTTCTATATTGCTCAACTTATAAACAAAGGGTTTATGTCTAGATCTAAGGATGTCACTGTTCCCTTTTATTCAGCCCTCATTAGGTCAGTTATGAAGTATAATGTCCCCTTTGACATGTATCTGTCCAGACACCTGCAGCAACTGGAATGCCAACAGAGATACCTTACTAAAAGGATACAAGGCCTAAACAATATGTCCTACATGGACAGACTCAAAACCCTGTCACTATACTCAGTATCCTACAGAATGCTAAGAGGTAACGTGTGTCTAGCATCCTCCAACTAATTACTAATGTATTTACTGCACATCACCAAGTCAAATGGCATCAGAAATACTCAGTCTAGAGATTTAACCTTTTCTGCAACATCAACAGAATGGTTTGGAGAGACAAGTTTATCTTGCAGAGGATATCACTGCTCTGGAACTGACTCTCCATCCATGAAAAGCAAAGCTTATTCCTGGCCATATTTAAGTGTAAGTTGGATCTATGGATGGGAAACAGAAAATTTATCCCAGGATTGCCTCCTGTACCAATAATGGATAGAGGCAACTCCTAAATGATTATCTCATGCATAGTTCCTCACAAATTATCTATGCTATGATCCGAGTTATTCTCAAATAGGAGTGACATATAATTTCTGACCATGGGTTGGGTAAGGCCAATCTAACACTGACTGGCATAGGTTAATTCAAGCACCAAAAGGGAAACTGGATAGGCTTAAAATGGCCTGCAGCTAGCCTAGTACTTTACTTTTAATTATTTTGGTTTTGTTTACCAAGTTTGTCCGACTGGGTATTGTCAAAAACTCCTTTTCAGTGGAGGGCTGGGGAGAAAAGCTCCAACATTTTTCACATTTTTAAACACACATTCAGTTATATACATGAACAGACATTAAGTAATACACATTAACAATTATACATACATTTGCTGATTAGATTACATTCATATGAAAGCAAAGGCAGCTATTACAGTATAACAGATATTTATGCATTAGTAGATGTTGAACATTTAAAGAGGTGTTAGTGAGTTTGACAGATAATAGACCTTGTGATCAGTGCTTAGAAATTCAAAGAAATTGAGGTGAGGGAAAGGACTAGGTAGGGCAGAAAATTTAGATATTGTAGTTCAGAAGTGGGATATAAAGCAGATTCAGAAACAATTCTAAATATGGCTATAGTAAAGTTTATATTAGAAATATAGAAGTGGAAATGAGCAGTATCACAAAATAATGAAAACAGTTGGGAGATGCTACTAAGACTATTCAGGCATTGGTGAAGACTGACTGTGGGGCATAGGACTATGAAAGAAGAGAAATGGTTTGACGATATGGCAAACAGGAGATAACAATGACAATTATCTTTCAGATATACAGGAGTAGATCCATTGACTTGATAGGTGAAGTTTTAGTAGTGTTTTTAATAAATTTGCATTCAAAATTGATGTCCATGCTAGTGGGATGTGGTTCCATAGTTTAGCTACACTATTTGAATATAGGCTGTCACCTGTAGTATTAGATAATTTGGTTATTGTGATAGTGATTTTTCTCTAGATCATAAAATTCTATTGGGGGGGTAATGTTGTATTAAGTTGTTAAGGTTTGGGCAATTTTTTGTCTTATAGAGAAGTCAGTGTGTTGCAGTTAGCTGAGAGAGCTAGGTGATGTGGTAGTTTTAACAATTTTAATTTCCTGAGGGCTAGGCAGTGGTGAGTTCTATTTTTACAGTTTACTGCAAATTTGATGATTTCATTATAAAATTTTTCATGGTTGGTCAGTTGTGAGACTTGAGATTTAATGAAGATCAGGGCAGCATTGAGGAGAGGAGAGATGGCAGTTAAAAAGTAGATGCTATACATCTTCTGGCCATGTTAGTCAGACAGGTTTTACTCTGCGTAATGTGCCTAGTTTTTGATGATTTTTTTAACCATGTGTGATACATGGTGGTCAAATTTCAACTGGTCATCTATGATGACACCCAGTCATTTTATATGCTTTTCTTGTTCTATCATGGTGTTGTTGACAGAGATGATAGTGAACAGTGTTGTTTTGGTAAGGATGTGTTTTGGGGTGAAGAGAAGGAATTTCATTTTTTAGGGTTTAAAAGTAGTGAATTATTTAGCTATGCTTTATTTGATAAGGATTGTTGCATAAAATCTTGGAGTTTAGACAGAGATTTGGCAGAACAGATTAGGGTCAAGTCATCAGCTTATTGAACTATGGAAGCAGTTTTTGTAGCAGTATAGAGGTCATTGATGAATGTGTTGAAAAGCATGGGGCCTAGTACAGATCCTTGAGGGACATTAATAGTTACAGGCAAGAAGGTGTAGAAATAATTTTTCCATTTCACTGCTTGTTCTCTGTTTGAGACGTAGCTATGGAAGCACTGCAGTGAAAACTTAGTGAGCCCTAAAGATTAGAGTTTATGTAAGATATCCTGATGGGAGACAGTATCCAAAGCCTTTGATAAGTCTAGGAACATGCTGGGTGTTTCTGTGGATGCTGACAGTATTAACAGACTTCAACAAAGCAGTGGTTGTACTGTGATGTGGAAGGAAGTTTTGATGGGTTGAAGACAAAAGCTATTTATCTATTAAATAGTCGACAAGTTGCTTATGAATACATTTTTCTAATATTTTTGATAGGGGGAAAAATGGGATCTGAATTAATTCTACGTTCATGCAGGGGAATAATGAATGATTTTTTGCATAGCGATAGGATTTTATTTTCAGACATGGATCGATTGATCAGAAACTGGATATGCAATAGTCTTAGCTACTAATTTAAGATATTTGCCAGGTAACTTGTTAGGGGCAGCTATAGTAGGCTTTCATTGCTGGAAGTACTTTTAATGGCTTCTGTGGGAGCTGATTGGAAGGAAAAATATTGAAGGAGGTTATATGATTGAGGAGGGACCTCAACAGCTTGGTTAATCAACTGGTTGGTTAATGACTGCACTGTCTGTATAAACTGGATGTTGAATTGTTCGGCATTGATATAATTTTGGTTATGTGTGTTTGGTGTTGGCTGTGTAGCTTGTATTTGCTGTAACAGTTTATTGATTGAGACCCATAACAGTTTTAGAATAATTATTGTGTAAGCTTTGATTGGTTGAATTGTAGGTTTTGTTATCTTTGGTGATAAGTTGTTTTGCTAACTTTCTTAGTTGTCTATATGCCAGTAGAATAGCAGGTGTTTTCTTTTTTCCCAGACATTCCATGCTTTATCTGTTTGTTTCATGAGTTGTTTAGTTGCTAAGGATAGCCATGGAGCAGGGTTTATTCTGATGGAAGCTAATGTGTTTAGAACACCTAAGATTTTATTGAACTCAGAGACAGCATCATCTATTAGGAGAGTCTTTAGAGATTCCCAGTTAGGGAGATGTAATGTATTAATAACCGTAAATAATAACAAAATAATACATGCTTACCTATGAACCTATGAGCTTTGAAACACTACCAAAAGTAATGGGGGTTCTGACTCATTTTATTGGGTTGTCTGGCTGACAACCTGATAATCTATTGCTGATTACACATGAGTTTGTGTTTTACTCTGCTGTACCCTCATTTCATAATTTTTATCCTCCTTTTATAATCAGACTGAGTGAGATCTAATTCTAGCAACCATTTTTTCTATTTCTTTGGTTGCTCACTTCCTTGTACTGCCCTACTTGCACCAGAAGTCGGCTAGAACTTTCTGGTTAAACTTGCTGTGGTACATGGTGTAAGTGAATATGGCCAATTATACACGCTGTGGTACGCTAAGCTTGTGTTGATATTGACACAGGGGTCTGTCCTAACCGAATCTACATTAATGACAATGTAGACACACTAAGGAGGTGCCATGTTTTCCCAGAGCAAGAGTCAATTAAAACTGAGGAATGATTGTCCTCCCAACACTGGTAAGTAAGGACATTATGGAAATTATGCATTGGAAAGACTGTAGATATCTTTTCTTTCATATGTAACAGATAAATAGCTAAATGAGTGGCAGTGAAATCAAAATCTGTGTGCTGTGTATTTTTTGCTGTCATATCTATTAATCTGTAATTTAATTTACATGTCAGTTGGCACAGTGTAGTTTATGACCATGTCAGTACTGACACTTGAGCCACATGCAGAATACACTGTGTAAGAACTGGTGTTTGATAATGCAGCAACCCTTAGCTATATGGCTTGGTTCCTGCCTAGAAAACAATGACTAGCCAGCTTCAAAAAAGCCTGGTTCCCCTCACTCCATCACTCTAACAGCTGATTGGCAACCCCCTTTTTGCAGACTCAGTCAGTGCCTCGACTAATAGTGGTTGAATCTGCAGTAGCCATTGATTGTTCCTCAGATCACTCACTTTCTTCTCTGGTGTTCTCTGTTGTAGTCCTTTCGGCCAGCATGAATAGTGAGGTGAGCTGCATTCACTTTAACTGTTCTACTGCTCAATATGGGCATGGGAGAACTGTCTTCTCTGGGTCTGGGAGAAACTCCTGGAGATTCTTCTTGGGGTAACAGGGGCAAGTGACCATTAGATTGGGCAGGCATCCTATTATAAGCCTGTCCTCTTATGCTGGAACCCCTATTTAAAAAAAAAGTTAAACATTGTTCTTCTAATGAAGTTATTACTATTAAAAAGATGAGATCCTTACCATGGTTAGATAGGCATTATGGATAGTGAATTGGTAAACAGAATCCTTTGCAGGTAGGCATTTCCTGTAAAAGTATCCCTGAAGAATCTGGGCCTGATCATTTTGATTTTGACATTGCTAGGGCTTCTTCTTCTTCTGTGTATTCCCAGAGTTCAGTTCTCTCTGATTGGGAGGAAAATGTTAATTCTTATCATCATGTGGTGGAAGTTTCTTTTAATCAGACCATTGCTAGAATAACTGAGGTATTTTATAGGAATAAATAGATGATCCCTCTGAGCTACAAAGATATTATGATATATATATATATATATATATATATATATATATATATATATATATATATATGTATATATATATATATATATATATATATATATATATATATATATATATATATATATATATATATATATATATATATATATTAGATATCCCTCATTCCTTTCCCATGCCTATTACACTGTCATCCCTGGAGGATGTTTGAATGCTGCCTGCACTTATCCTGATGCCCAGTCATCAGTCACTAACAAAAAAAAACAACCCCCCCCCAAAAAAAAAATAAAACAGAAAATCTCTTTTGGAACACAGCTGCTTCTACCCTTTCTTAGGTCTCTAAACATGTTTGCAGACTGTGTATGATTGTGCAGATACTGTGTCTAGGGTCACTGCTGCCGCTGCTACAGTGTTGTGAGGATATGCTTGGCTGCTGATGAGGTAAAGTCTAAAATGTTGGATTCAGCATTAGGTAAGGAGATATTGTTTGGCCCTGTTCTGGCAAATAAATGCAAAAAGGTGATGGCTATAGGGTAAAAAAAATGTAGTGGTCTTTCAGAAAAGGGATAGACCAACAGTGCAGAATGACCATGCCAGCATTCCTTGTCTTCTCCCCCAACAATTTCTCAACAAATCTCTTCTCCCAATGGCATAAGATTGTTTTGGACTCTTGGGTGTTAGTGGTGCAGGGGGGTTACATACAGCACTGAATATGAAAATCTACTTTTAGAGGAATACCTCCCACCCACCAAACCAAACAGATTTTTTCCACAAGTTCTTCAGTATATATACATCCAGGAAGTCATGGAAGCAGCGCCTTTAAGTGAAATGGGCAAAGGCTTCTATTACCAACTGTTTCTGGTACTAATGACTGAGGCTTCATGTAGCCCACTACTAAGGCTTTCATTTCTAAATATGTATGTGAAAGTTCCAAAATTCAAAATGTTGACCTTCCAGAAACTGTTACCTTTCATTCCTCATGAGTTACTTGGTCATTCTAGACATAAAAGATGTTTACTACCATATTCCCATAGCCATAGGCTTCAGGAAATTTCTATGGTATTCTGTTTCTGGGTCACATTTTCAGTTCTTTGCATTACTCTTTGGTTTATATATAACTGTGAGGTTATTCACAACACTTCTAGCCAGATATAGCTAATTGCAGACTGAATGGCATTCACATCTTTATTTAGACAACTTGTTTATCTCTGCACTGTGATTCTCCAGATGTCAGAAGTCATTAACAATGTTTATGTCTATTAGGACCTAGTGGGGCTTCCAGATAAATACTGCAAACCATCCTTATACAAACTAAGGTATTCTTTATTTGGAAAATTTCCTGAACTTCTCCAGTCAGTCTCAGATGTTTTTGCAATAGGCTTTCTCAGGATTTTTGAGTTTGTGGCTTCTGTGATTCTCATGACACCTCTTGCCAGAATATACACAAGAAAGACAATGGTTTCTAAAAAACACATGGACCCAGCATTTGCATTCTCTGATGTGCCAAATTTCAATTGTGGGCTTTATAAAAGGGGAACTGCATTGGTGGAGACAACATACTCAACTAAACCCAGGTCTCCTCTTCTCTCCTCACACTGCACACATCTGTCACTACAAAAAGCATATCAACTGAAAAGAGATGTTGGTTGTGATCCATGTCTTCAAGTCTCTCCATCAATTTTGGTCTGCAGGACCTCTTCAAGTGATTACAGAAAACACCATAGTCATGTGGTATATCAACAAGCAGGGAGGTACAAGTTTGTACCTCCTATGCAAATATATACATACAAATATTTCAGGAATAGGCAATAATGCCCTTCAAGCCTGCCAATATTTCAAAACAGTTGTTCCCATAACTGTCCAGATTGTTCATAAAAAATCTAAACTAGTGTTTGCTTTAATGTAATTTGGTAGTGTCTTCCATGCATTAGCTACCCTCTCAGAGAACCAATTAGTACACCTCTCATTCATGTATAATCTTCTGCATAGGTTGTCTGATGATTCTCTATTACTTTTTGATAACCCCAGACATTCCCAGAGGGAGTTGTGTTTAAATGTCCTCTTCTTCTTCTCTTTTGGCTGTTCCCATTAGGGGTTGCCATGGAAGATAATCTGTTTCCCTTTCTTCCTGTCCTCTGCATATTGCTCTGTCACACCAACCATCTGCATGTCCTCTCTCACCACATCCATAAACCTTATCTTAGGCCTTCCTCTTTTCCTCTTACCTGGCAGCTCCATCCTTAGCATCCTTTTCCCAATATACCCAGCATCCCCCCTCAGCACATGTCCAAACCAGCACAATCTCGCCTCTCTGACTTTGTCTCCAAACCGTCCAACCTGAGCTGACCCTCTGATATACTGATTCCTAATCCTGTCCATCCATGTCACACCCAGTGCAAATCTTAACATCTTTAACTTTGCCACATCCAACTCTAACTCCTGCCTTTTTGTCAATGCCACTGTCTCCAACCCATATAACATAGCTGGTCTCACTACCCTCTTGTAGACCTTCCCTTTCACTCTTACTGGTACCCATCTGTCACAAATCACTCCTGACACTCTTCTCCATCCATTCCACCCTGCCTGTACTCTCTTCTTCACCTCTCTTCAACACTCACCGTTACTCTGAACTGTTGATCCCAAGTACTTAAACTCATCCACCTTCGCCACCTCTACTCCCTGCATCCTCACCATTCCTCTATCCTCCCTCTCATTCACACATATATATTCTGTATTAGTCTGGCTGACTTTCATTCCTCTCCTCTCTAGAGAATATCTGTACCTCTCCAGGGTCTCCTCAACCTGTTCCCTACTCTCACTACAGATCACAATGTCATCTGCACACATCATAGTCCATGGGGCCTCCTGTCTGATCTCGTCTGTCAACCTGTCCATCACCATTGCAAATAAGAAAGGGCTCACAGCTGATCCTTGATGTAATCCCACCTCCACCTTAAACCCATCTGTCACTCCCACTGCAGACTTCACCACTGTCACACTACCCTCGTACATATCCTGTACCACTCTTACATACTTCTCTGCCACTCTTGACTTCCTCATACAATACCACAACTCCTCTCTAGGCACCCTATCATATGTTTTCTCCAAGTCCACAAAGACACAATGCAACTCCTTCTGACCTTCTCTATATTTCTCCATCAACACACTCAGAGCAAACATCACATCTGTAGTGCTCCTTCCTGGCATGAAACCATACTGATGATCACTAATCATCACCTCCCCTCTTAACCTAGCTTCCACCACTCTTTCCCATAACTTCAAGCTGTGACTGATCAGTTTTATCCCTCTGTAGTTACTACAGCTCTGCACATCACCCTTATTCTTAAAAATAGGTACCAAAACATGTTTTCTCCACTCCTCAGGCATCCTCTGACTTTCCAAGATTTCATTAAACAATCTGGTTAAAAACTCCACTGCCATTTCTCCTAAGCACCTCCATGCTTCCACTGGTATGTCATCTGGACCAACAGCCTTTCCATTCTTCATCCTCTTCATAGCTGTCTGTACTTCCACCTTACTAATCTGTTTCACTTCCTGATTCACTATCACCACATCATCCAACCTTCTCTCTCTCTCATTCTCTTCATTCATCAGCCCCTCAAAGTACTCTTTCCATCTGCTCTACACACTCTCCTCTCTTGTGAGTACGTTTCCCTCACTATCCTTTATCACCCTTACCTGCTGCACATCTTTCCCAGCTCGGTCCCTCTGTCTAGCCAATTGCTGCAGGTCCTTTCCTCCCTCTTTAGTGTCCAACCTTTCATACAACTCTCCATATGCCTTATCCTTAGCCTTCACCACCTCTCTCTTTGCCATGCTCCTCATTTCCTTCTACTCCTGTCTACTTTCATCATCTCTCTGACAATACCACTTCTTCTTCGCCAGCCTCTTCCTCTGTATACTCTCCTGTACTTCCTCTTTCCACCACCAGGCCTCCTTGTCCTCTTTCCTCTGTCCAGATGTCACACCAAGCATCTTTCTAGCTGTCTCTCTTACCATCTCTGCTGTAGTTATCCAGCTATTTGGTAACTCTGCATTGCCCCCAGTGCCTGTTTTAACACTTCCCTGAACTCCACCTCACAATCATCCTTTTTCAGCTTCCACCATTTGATCCTTGGCACTGATCTCACACTTGTCCTCCTCTTCTTGATCACCAACATCATCTTACAGACCACCGTTCTGTGCTGCCTAACTACACTTTCCCCTGTCACCACTTTACAGTCTCCAACCTCCTTCAGACTGGCCCTCCTGCATAGGATATAATCCACCTGTGTGCATCTTCCTCCGCTCTTGTATGTCACCCTATGCTCCTCCCTCTTCTTAAAATATGCATTCACCACAGCCATGTCCATCCTTTTCACAAAATCCACTACCATATGACCTTCTGCATTCCTCTCCTTAACACCATACCTGCCCATCACTTCCTCATCCCCTGTGTTCCCTTCACCAACATGCCCATTGAAATCCGCTCCAATCACCAGTCTCTCACCCTTGGGTACACTCACCACCACTTCATCCAACTCACTCCAAAATTATTTTTTCTCATCCATCGCACACCCAACTTGCGGAGTGTATGCACTGTCTAAATGCCCTATATACCTTGAATAAAACACTGTACAAGTTCAGATATTTTAGTCTTTCATAATAACTTAAATTTTCACATCCATGGATGCCCTTGGTATATTTCCACTGTACTATTTCAAGTTTACTCATGCTTGTTTTCTTATAAGGTTTCCATATTGTTATTCTGTACTCAAGTTTGTGTCTAATGTAACTAACAAACAATGATTTAATCATTTCTGATTTCCTAGACATTATAACTCTTTTTATACAACACATAGTTTTATATCATTAGCCAATTGGACAATATGATTAGAAAAACTTAAATCTGGATCTACCCATATACCCAGGTCCTTAAATGACTCTACAGTCTCAAGCATTATGTGCTGTATTAAATATTCACATTTCCATCTATGTCTCCCAAATCTCATATGCTTAGTTTTTGATGTATTTATTAACATATTATTCTCCTGTGCACAAATGGTCAATTTAGTCAAGTTATTTTGCAGGCATGCCCTATATGTAACACATGTAATCAACTTACCAATTTTCATGTCATCTGCGTACAGACTGTAGAACACCTCAGATGAAAAAGACAGATCGAAAAGATACAAACTAAACAAGTAGAGACCTAGGATGGAGCCCTGGGGGGCACCCTGACTGTATTCTAGAATTTCACTTGTCTCATTGCTGTATGATACTTGCCATATCCTATTTGTAGGCCATGGAGCAATCTATCATATCAAGATTATATCAGTATCTAGTTGTTCTAATTTGTTGATCAGTGTTTTGTATATGACCCTATAAAATGCTGAAGTTAAGTCTGTATATGTTACATCACAGCACAATTTTTAATTTATAGCTGTTATTATATTGTTATAGGGCATCATGTTGCAGGTAGTTACACCTCTGAATTTACATACTGTTGCTGATGTATGGTTTTATGATTTTTCCAATTCTGATAACAATGTATACAACATAACATTCTCCATTATTTTTCCAGAACATTAAAGTAAACTTATGGGTCTACATGACTCTGGGTTTGTCCTGCTTCCCTTTCCACTTAAAGACAGGTTTAATACGTATGTATGCAATCTTGAGCAATATCCCCATACCTAAATGACCTAGTGAATAACAGATATAATGGTACTGTGAGTTCATGATGAAGTGTTCTCAGGTTATTACTGCTAATTCTGTGTCCTCCCTGTGCTTTGTTTGGGCCCAGTTTCTGTAGTTCTTTTTCAATATCATCTAATTTAATTTCAGTATCTGAAGTTACCTGGATGTTAGTAAGACAATTTATCACTGACTTTGTGGAGCCAAACTGTTTTGCATAATATTTTGTAATGATCTATAACCTGCTGTGTTTGAGAATAAATTTTAGAATCTACACACAGTTTAGCAATTTGTATGCCTTTATTACTACCACATCTTATATATCTATAAAATGGTTTCTAATATGTTCAATATTTTTATATACATTTTTATCAAATTTTTCCTGAACTTGTCACATACTGTATTTAATGTTTCTGTCTAGCTTATTTCAGTTTTCAAAGTTATAGTTTGACCTCTTTTACATTTCTTATATTTTTGTATCTCCCCTTAATCTTATACTAATATACCCTCCTGACATTGTGTGCCTAGATCCTGATGTTAAACACTTTTTTAATTTTTTTATTTGCATCTAAACAATTTCTGTTGTAAAACGTGTCACATTTCTTCTGAAAATGTTCCACTGACTGCATCACTCCAATTAGCTTTACATACTGACTGCTTTGCTTCCATACAGTCTGTTATTAATCTTTTGCATTGGTTTAGATTTCAATTTAGCAGAATTATCTAACAGCAATTTCACCTTTATAACCCTATGATCACTACACATCAACAGTGGTAAAACTTGGCATGAAGTAAAAGTCATTTCCTTAGGAACACAAACAATGTCTAGTATGTTCCATTCCCTGGTAGGCTTTTTTACAATTTGAATCACTTTTTTTCGTAATCATGTTACTAATGTTGTTAAATCAATATTATTCCAGTCTGTTTCTGGTAAATTTAAGTCAACAGGCACTAGTATTTTCCCTTCTGTGTTTCACATAAAAAAATGTATGAATTCCTCTAGGCCATCATCGCTTGACTTTGGTTGACTATACCCACCAACAATTGTTATATGCTTCATGGTTGTCTTTATTGTCACTGTTATATAATCTAAAATATTGCTGTTATCACTGAATATGTAATAATCACAGTTCTGATAATGGTCTTTAATCCCTGTCATAACACCTCCAACTGATTTTTTGTCAGAATGTCTGTTGCAGTAAAAACATTTACGCCCTGACAGAACCGATTTCTAGTCATCATTCTTTAATCATGTTTCATAAACAAAAACACCAGTCTTGTAAGAATTAAGCATATTTTTGAATAACAACAAAAAACTTTATTACTAATACTCTTATCATGTATAACCATCCATGATACATCAGACGTTGCTATCTGAGAATTGCCACATTTCTGAACTGGCAAAAATAATTTCTTGTGTTAGTAAAATATTGTAATATGTTTTCTGCAGGCTGGCAGTGATGGTCTGGGAGTTAGCTCTTCAGGATTACTTAACCCTCCAACCATCTCACATACCAACAGAGCAAAACATAGTGGCAGATAAGCTGAGCAGGACCAGGACAGACCCTCATGAATGGAAATTGAATAAAGAGATCATCCAGGAACTGATCCAGTTGTATCCAAAGTAGTTTCAGAATTTAGTTTGTGTTTTCCTCCTTTCAACATAGATACATAAGAAGCTTTGTTCTAGTGCTCCTTGCAAACAAACCCAGGAGATAGATGAAGTCTCATTCTCTTGGGCAGGAATGATCCTTTATGCATTTCTACCCTTTCCGCTGATATTCAGGGTAATTTTGAAGATTCAGAAGGACACCCCTAAAATAATTGTGGTGTTCTCCATTTGTCCTCATCCACTCTGATGGCATTAGCCAGTGGCAATTACTGGATCTATTAACACAAGATAGAATGAGTTTGACACACCCCAATATCAATAAACTTCAACTTACTTCCTGGATGATTCAGGTTTAATACATTTTATACACTTATTTCATGAGGACATGCAGCAGGTGCAGGTACTAAAGGAGGCCAGAAAGACTGTTACCAGAAAACCCTGTGTCGGTAAGTAGAAGCGATTTACTACCTGGTACCTATCAAATAACCAGGGGCCCATCAGAGTATCTGTACCACTGGTGCTCAAATGTTTGTGTGAATATCTTGCCTCTGTCCTTGCATATTGCTCTCTAGAGTCTCATCTTGTGGCCATTTCAGCATGTCTGCTCATGGATCCTCTTCTTTTTCTGTCTGTAGTGAAATGGTTTCTGAAAGCAGTTTTACACCTGAAATATCTTTGTAAATAGGTTACTCCTCCCTGGGATCTGTAACCTATTTACACCTGAAATATCTTTGTAAATAGGTTACTCCTCCCTGGGATCTGTAACCTATTTACACCTGAAATCTCTTTGTAAATAGGTTACTCCTCCCTGGGATCTTAACTATGTGCTGGAGAAATTGACTATGTCACCTTCTGAATCTGCCCATCAAGCTGATTTAAGGTTCTTGATTTGGAAAAGTGCACTCCTCCTTGTTTTGCAAAATGAGTATTTGAGCTGCAGGCCCTCATGTTGGATAAACCCTGTCAGATTTCCATAGTAATAGGGTATCTTTAAGAACAAATCCCTCATTTATGTCCAGTGGTTTCAAAGTTTACTTTGAATCAAGCCATCAATTCCCAGTTTTCTACCCAGAACTTAAACCAGGGAATAAAGACTCTGCATACACGTGATGTGGGGTCTATATTAGATCACCAAACACTTAGGTAAGCAAACGGTGATTAATCAACCCCATGTAAGTGAAAGCTTACAAAATCGAACTGTCAGAACAGCAATTTTTTCCCAAGGGAAAAAAAATTGCTGTTCCAAAAAAAAAAAAAAAAAAAAATAAGCACATTAAAACATGACATTAAGTGGGGGGCTTCCCCCCCACACCTCCGACATGGGGGGGGGCTGTGCCCCCCATACCCCCCTACTTAAATATACCAACTCCGAGACCGCACTACAGTGCCAAAAATGACAAAGTACTGAAGCGGCCAAGCAAATTCTTTCCCAGGGAAAGAATTTGCTTACATGTCGTTTTGATATTTTGCAGTTTCGGTTTTGTCAGTTCGACCAAGATGCATTTGAAAACATGCGTCTTCAGTCTGCTGATAGGAAGCCGTGATGTGCATAGGCAGGTCAGGTGTTATCTTGACAGAACCAAGCCCTTTAGAAAAGCTGACCAGCTATTTATTTTTTATCTAGGGGTAAAAAGAGACACGCTGGGTCTAAACAGACAATTTCCAGCTTGCCCCCAGCTATTGTTTTTGGTTATTCCCACCATGGCAAATCCATTCCAGACAGTATCAAGACACATTCCACTAGAGCCTTATCTTCTTCAATGGTGTACTGGAAAAGGGATGACTCTAGATGCATTCTAGAGGCAGTTACATAGTCCTCTGTATATATTTTCACAAAATATAACAACCTGGATTCCTTTACTAGATCTATGACAAACTTTGCTCAGACAATTCTCCAGGGGCTCCTGGATCCATTTCTGTTCTCCTCCTAGGATGGATAGGCTTTGCTATTCAATCCATAATAACCTAGAGCTACTGCAGTACTGGGAATGATAAATATAATACAGTTTTATAAATTACAGTTACCCATAATAGTAAATGCTTGAATTCCTCACTGCTGCAGTAGCTCCATCCACTCTCCATCCCCCTACTCTTGCATATAGTGTAGCTTGGATATAAAGTGAGGTTATGTTTGGTTTCTACTTTATATACTCGAATTTTAATATTGATTGGTTATTTCAGGATGCTATGTTCTTCTCTCATTGTATGGGCAAGAAAGTCCTGAAGAAAGCTTCATTCTGCTGATTTCCCTCCATGGGATTAGTCGCTCAGCAGTCAGAGTAAAGGAGTGGGGGAGCCAGAGCATTTTGAAGCTGCCCAATCATTGTTTCCTGGGCAAGAAAAAACCTGTATAACATAGGAGCTACTGCAGCAGTGAGGAATTTGAATATCTATTGTTATAAGTGCAGTTTACACAACTGTGCTTTCTAAGTTAACCTTGTCCATTGTTGCTACATATGGGGTTACTTGTATCATTTCGATAACATTTAAGGTTACCGTTTTCCTTTGAGATTACTGGATAAAACTTAACAATAGTATCACCAATGATTTAGTATTTCCATCTTACAAGTCTTGTTATAGTTCTGTTTTTACCAGAGTGGATAAATGATGTAATACAGCATAGGACCATAAGGCTAAGAAGTTGGTTAGAGATACTGGTGATTATCAGGGAGCACAAGGCTTATCCAAGTCCCAAAAGTCTTAAATGTCATCAGAACACTAA